>NC_051181.1:93006643-93041873 GCF_013339695.2 Rhipicephalus sanguineus
AATATAAAGCTAATAAAACCATTCGTTTATCATATAACATCATTTCAAAAGGTTGAGATAGTCTTCCATAGTACAAGAAAGCCATTTTACAGCGCAAGCTGTTATGAGATCACAGCAGGCTTTTTTTGCGCCGTAGTTGTCCGCCACCACATCCGGTGTCCGTAAACGCTGTTGTGCGAAATATGGGGAGAGAAAATAAATATCCAAGATCGCAGGGGTTTTGAACCCAAGCCTTCTTCGTGGCAGTCGAATATTGTACCACCGCACCACGCCGGTGCTTGAAGCTCCTTCGCGAAAAGAGCCTATACAGGCGTCATATCGGTCAAGAAATCACGCTAAAGTGTAATATAGCGTGGTAGAAGAGTAAACTAACAACAAGGTGTCACACAATGCGAAATGCACAGCGAGTGAATCTTTTAAAGCTGCCATTTGTTACAAAGGGATCAGCCATAATTCTCCATCGTCATCAGCCACAGCATCAACAAATTCCACATAATGCCTCCCACGATGTGTAGCGGGTACCTCGCTTCTCCGCGGTATGACGAATAATGATGTGTGGGTGCATCACTATGCGCTTTACCAAAATTGTGATGATATATGGCGCAGTGGGTACCTTGAAAGTGTACTTGTATTAGTTGCCCAACAGAGTTTACAACGGGATCTCGAAAGGCCGCTCTTAACCTTTCACGGTGACTGTGCCGCGTGTTCTAGCGCAGGCCTGCTGCTTTTTTGTTTCTGTGCCTTCATGGGTTGTCTAAGCCTTCTACATATTACCAGGTTACTTAGCACTTTTGCCTATCAGAAAGAGACGACACAGTAGCCTTGGTGTTTGTTAGAGTGAAAAAGAGGGTTGTTTCGCTAAGAAAGGTTGATGCGGTTCCCGTTCTGACAAAAAAATAGCGTGTCTACAATCATTATATTTATCAGGGGTTTAGACACAAGAATGCGTCCCAAAACCATGGTATGATTATGGGGAACGCCGTTGGAGAGGGCTGCGGAAATTTGGACCACCTGGGCTTCTTCAACGTGCACCTTAACGTACACGGACCTCCAACATTGTTGCTTCCATCGAAAATGCAGCCGCATTTTCGCCGATTGAATCCGGCCCGCGGCGGCCGCATTTCGATGGAGGCGAAATGCTAGAGGCCCGTGTACATTGATTTCGGTTCAGCCCTAGATCGCCAGCTGGTCAACATATCCGAAGCCCTCTTGTACCGCATCCCTAACAGCGATATCGCGATTTATATACGTGAACCCCTAACAATTATATCATTATTATACCACTGATTGGGCGAGTTAGCGTTTACTGAGCGTCAGTCAGAGTTCGTGAATCAAGATGCTTGAAATACGAGCGCTGTCTTCGCATGCCCATCCGCAAAAGTTGTCTCTCTTTATATATGTAATTACTTTCCAATAAACTATCAGTTGATAGCATACTGTCTTCGGTAGGTAGAATGCGCTCGTCCTTGTCCTCTTTTGTCTCCGTGGAACAACGCGCTCGTATTTGAAGAATCACCTTGTTGAATAGAGTTTTGCTGCGGTAGTTCTTGGTAGCTCATTCAACTTGGAGGCCACCTTGCTACAGTTTTTGAGCTTGAATATTAGCAGTGTTCTTTTTTCCTCTGGGGCCATTTTTTCATACGTTTCAATGCTTTTAGGAAACTCGCTTCGATGTTATTTTGCTTTTGCCGACACGAGCGTTCTTTCATTCCCGCTCACGCCGCCCATTACTGATCGTCTCCTCATGGCCACGTGATTCACTGGCGTTCTAGTCCCAACATCGCCATGTGCTCTTGACGCGTTTTCTTAGATGTGGACATGATCTTAACGGGTTTCAGCCGATCGGCCTACACACATCACACAAGGCCGAGTGGGTCATTAAAAGAACATTACCGGCCCTTCATGAAACCGACCAAGTCATACAGCGGGTGTTTTCGCCTAAGATCGAGGTGTGTCATCCTCATTATTCCTTCTATTAGTTTCCCACTCAAGAAAAACTAAAAACAAGTTTAGCGACATGATTCCTTCCTGATTAAAGCGCCGAGAAGCCTGGCTTTGCCCTCGCCCTGACTTGTTCGTTCGGAACATCGGCCAAAGCTTAGTTTTGTTCTTCTCTTCGTTTTTCATTATAAACCAATTTCCAACTTTCGCTCCATATACTGTTCGTTTTAATGTGTGGCATTCCTGACAAGTATATTTCAGTACGTAGGATTCAATTATTCTTTCCTCGCATTGAATAGAGGGCAGCACACAGTGCGCAGCCTTTCAGCATGTTTTCTATTACCCGCGGGGCGCACTGGACAGAGATAATTGCTCGTCACTACACTAATTTATAACGATAACAGAATATCGTCACAGCAAATGAAGGCACAATAGTAACCAGGAAACTCACCACGCAGAAATTGGCCAAGAACGGCATATATGTATATATATGCACCGGTACAATCTCTCCCCGGCACTGACGAACGTGACGTCGAAAACTGGCTGGCAGATTATGAGCGCGCTAGCGGTCCTCAAAAATGTAGTGGCTGTGCCAAGCTAGCGAATGTCACCTTTTACCTCACTGATGTGGCCAAGGTATGGTTGCACAACTATGAAGCCAATTTTACCACCTGGTCGGCTTTCAACGAAGCACTCACTTCGATCTTCGGTCGGCCAGGCGTGCGCAAGCTTCATGCCAAACACTGCCTGCGCGGCAGAGCTCAACAAAACCCTGAGACATTCACAGGCTATACTAAGGATATCATCTACCTCTGTAAGCGGTGAATGCAGTCATGGCGGAGTCTGACATAATAAGGCACATCCTGAAAGTCATAGATGACGATACCTTCCGTATGCTGGTAGCCAGGTGCCCTCAGGCCGTAACGCAAATCATTGAACTGTGCCAAAGCTGTGATGAACTGTTTAAGGAGCGCATATCAACCCGTCGCGCTGGAATTCCCGCAGCGGAACTCTCTGCATTGGAAGGTGGAAGCACTGACCCCCAATATTCCGCCTTGCTGCCGCAAATGAAGCAGTACGTCCGCGAGGAAGTGGCTCGCCAGCTCTCCCCTGTGGCATCTGTCACCAAGACCACCACGAAACTGGATCACGCGCTCCGCCGTGTCATTCATATGCAAGTTGCCGAGGCGCTCCTATTTTCTTTTCCACGAATACAAGTTGCGGCGCCTTTCACGCTGAAGCCGTTGACCTTTCATATACTTGACCGAAGCCAGCATCTTCCGACTCAGTCACTATCTTCTACTCGCTGCCACGCTCTCTTCGCCTGGGAAGTCCGGTTCACGCATCACCGTTATCGCCTGCCCCACCTTCTCACAACCCATGGCGCACTCCAGATAACCAGTACATCTGCATTGCCTGCGGTATTACTTACCATGTTGCACGACACTCTTGTCGCAGCTGTTCGCATTCAGGTGATGACGCACTCGAGCTTGGCTACATACCACATCAACCAGCACACTGTGCAACTGCTGGCTTATGAGGCACTTGTTCACACTATCCCACCTTCACCTCTCGTCGATCTCCTTCTACCCGGCGCCGCTCCAATTCTTCTAAGCTCTCCGTGGCGCCTCCGCGCAGGAGGAAATCTAAGAGCCGCAGTTCCAGCTTGCAGCTCAACAAAGCGTGCTGGAATATTGAGAAGGTAGAATACATTTTGTTGAATGCAGACGCACAAAATTAATAGCAAGTCAGTGGTTCACAATACACAGCCACGTAAAAATTCGAATGACCAAACCGCTTAGAACTACTCAGTCTCTGTTCCTGATTACAAAGCTGTAACTCGACTATACGAAGAAAAGCATATGCCTAAACTGAGCAGGCACGTCCTTCAAGGGTTCGAAGCCAAGCCTTAAACACACTTGCTGAACTGCTGGTTAAGAATAATTTTAGAGAGGCTGCGAGCTGGGACAGCTTGTTACCAGTTGCAAATGCTTAAACCATGACTCCTTAAAACACGTCGGAGTGGGGCATATGTGAATGCCTGGAGCATTGCCTTTTAGGGGCGAAACACCTTAGGATGAAGCGCGTGTCGGCGTGCATCGTCGTCTGCGGTCGTGACGGGCCATTTGCTTGAGCGCAAGAGAGGGCGCCATCGCCTCAGCGCTCGCCGGGCGGCGGGAGAGAGCAAACAGCGCGCGTTGACTATGGAAACGCTCTTTCTGCGATGAACGCTGAACTGCCAGCTCGCAAGTAACGAGAACGCGCTCTCGCCCGCGAGAGACAACGCCGACGCAGGCAGCGTCTGCTAGAGACTTGATTGAAAAAGCCGACTGCTCGCGCTGCACAGCCGTTCACCGGCCACCCCGTATATATAGACACTGCATCTTGACCTGAAATGTAGTGCAGGTGGGAGATTTCTCTTGTGCGTAGTTGAACAATAAAAATTCGCAGCGTGCACGCTAACTAAAAGCGGACTGCAGGTATCTGTGTCTAATCTTTCATCTGTCTCCCATTGCCCATTAGCAGTGAGTTTGCTGTGGGAAACATTGGCGCACACTGCAGGTTTCGCCTAGTGTGCCTCGATGTGTGCGCCCCAAACGCGCATCAAGGCACCCTAGTTTTGCCCCCCCCCCCCCCCACAGGTTTCACATTAGTGCAGCTGAAACACCCTTCTCTGCATGCTTCGCCCCTCCTCATTTTTTTTCTTTGAGCTCTGACTTTTGCCTGTGATAAAATACATGACGGCGATTGCAAAAATTACTCATAATTGAGTGCGCCTTGAAGAGTGCGTCGCCCATCCCATGGTCGCTTACTAAGAATTTATTCGTAGTTCACGGCATGGAAGCAATATTAAGCAGGAGGCACAGAAAGCAACTGCGTAATTTTTAAACAGCCATGAAACCTTCTCTCTGTTCTGCATGGTAAAGGAAGCAAGGAATTGTATCCAACAGATAATTAGTCCAGGAAAAGCATAGAGGCCATTAATTGTTGTGTTTAAGTTTTTTCTGGTAATAATGACGTAAACTTAAATGAATTAGGGTGGATGATCAATCATCCTTTTCGTCGGTGGGATTCGAACCGCCAGCCTTAGAATCACGCGTACGAGGCTCTACCAATTGAGCTACGGTGGAAGGCACTTCCCTGTCCCTTCCTTGGGTATTTCTGCATGCGCAATCCCAGGGAGCGTTAGCTAGCGCCGTCCGTAGCCAACGGTGAATACCACAGGCACTGTGGTCTTGACCGTTGGGTGAGAACTTCTTCAGGGGAAATTCTTCTTCTCTTGTGAAACGCTCACTACTTTTACACAAAACATGTAAACCCTCTGATTGCACTTTACTTGTCTTGGTGTCATGAAGCGCCATCCACAACAAATAAACGTACAATAAAAATGTCCACCAGTGCAGAATGTATAGCAGTCTGATATCTTTACATGAAAGTTACTTGTAAAAAAAAACATTGTTTTAAACGTACATGGCTTGTACGCGCTGCCAGGAACTGGACGACTTCATACGGGCAAAAGACACACACAGGGTGAAGCACCAATTAGCCACCATAGCAGCTTCACTTTAAAACATAATTAATCAAAATGAACCTCATTTGTGCAGGGGAATTATTTGAAACAGTAATTCACAGTCACCATATCCTGTGCTACATTCTACTGGCTGCATGTCTCACGTCAGCTAGCAGCTTGCAGGTGGCTGTTCTGAAGACATGCAATATGTTTCATACAGCACCCGGTATGGTCGTCAAGCGACTGCAGTATTGTGCTGATTCAAACTCGAAACCAGGTTGCGAGTTCAAATCCCGGCTCCGCCAGCCGCACTTAGTTGAAAGTGAAATGCAAGAACAACCACGTGCATAGATTCATTATTCGGTAAACAGCCCCGTGCTATCATAAAGAACCTGAAGTCTCATATTCGTGTCATGGTTCGCCCACTTTAGAACCCGAGAATTGTTCTTGGTCTAGTAACACAGACTGAGTAAAAACCACCATGTTCTCCAACATCCTTTCACATTAACCCTTTCCCTACTATGTAATATGACCAAGTTCACTACCTAAGTTCTTCTGTTTCATTTCCTAGTGGCTTTAAAATTGATACGCTTACAGGTATAGAGGGATCTGCTACAATATGTCACCGCCCACTCGTGACACATATACTCTGTGTACTCTATATGCATGCATGACAGACATTTGATAATGAGTTCCTAGAGTGCAGACTGTTGGGCTAGTTTGTTCGACACGTTCAATAAAGCGGTAGCGCTGAAAACACAGGGACCGAGGCACTTCCTGTCCTCTTCCTTGAACCCCGTGTTTTCAGCTGAATAGCTTCATTGAATGCGATATTGAATGACATGTGATGACAGGAACGCCTTACTTTCTTTCAAGATCAAATACTGCGGCGCATGCATGCCCCTGGCTG
The DNA here is from genome assembly GCF_013339695.2 of Rhipicephalus sanguineus. Classification (NCBI taxonomy): domain Eukaryota; kingdom Metazoa; phylum Arthropoda; class Arachnida; order Ixodida; family Ixodidae; genus Rhipicephalus; species Rhipicephalus sanguineus. The sequence goes on from NC_051181.1 coordinate 93,013,006, forward strand.
ACTCCTTCGCGTTATATTCATTCCCACAGTGCGTGAAATCTCAAGGATTTTTTTTTATTTTGCGCGCTTTATGCGTGTACAATAAATTTCATGTTTATAAAATCCCGGAATGGCGGTATGAGCAGCGCAACTGTGATGAATCGTTACTGATTGCAGTAAGAGGTCAGACCATTTGTGCTATATATACATGGAGTGAGAACTCTTATAGGCTTTGCAGTCTTTGATGTATCAGTGATTTGCGGAGCCCTTGTGAAGAATGTGTCAGTTCTGGCAGTCGCCCTCGCCTTTCTTTATTCGTGCTATCGGTCCCACCGTGAGCACTTGAATTGGTGTTAAATCCCCTCGGATGAAGTCCACCAACAAAACACAACAAAACCAAAACAACCAAATAGCCTTACAGGACAAAAATATTCACGTTAAGAAATGGTGAACTTTGTGGGACGTTGTAATTATGCGGAAAGTCATAGAGATGCACAATGCCTGGCTATATATACCTAATGTATCAATCCTTCCCTCCGCCAATCGCAAATATTGCATTGAAAAAAGATGTGGTATCTCCAGAGGAACAGAGGAAGATAGCTTAAGCAAATTAGAAATCGCCGCGAATGTTTGCGGAAAATGGAGAAGTGTTAGGATTCCTTAAGAACACAAGCAACATTATCCACAGTCCTTGTGTATTGCATGTTTTGTATAAAAGTAAATTTTGGCTTCGCTTCCTTCGCAATGACTGATTGACATGTTCCTGTTTCTACATTACACATTTGCCTATCGTCGGATGGGCTGTAAAAAACTGCGTGGAGAGTTGGGCTAGTTGGTACGAGTTCATTCTGGTCGAACTGCGCAAAGGACGGGACACGAAGAAAAGCAAGACAAACGAGCGCAGTGGACTTGAAAGGCCGGGATTGTAACATGGAAAAGGGCCCTATGAACTAGAAATATGATTAAGCAGCGTGGAGAGTTGGGCTACTTGGTACGAGTTCATTCTGGTCGAACTGCGCAAAGGACGGGACACGACTTTGCGCAGTTTCCTGAATCTTCTGCCCGTCCTTTGCGCAGTTCGACCAGAATGTAAAAAACTTTTTTTTGTTCCGCGTCATGAGGTAGCGTACTTATATGGCTTATGTATGGCGCTGACAAGTGCGTGATATGACTTTGCCGTTCTGGGCTAGTGCTTACAAGAAAGTCATTTGAAGCCGACGTCTTCACGGAAGCCCATTTGCTCGGGATGTAACGCCATAAAAACTAAAACAGAAACAGCGACCACGAAAGAAGCAGGAAAAGACGTTACGGCTTCCATGACAACAGCCTTGTTCACGTTGTGAACAAGGCTTCCGACCTAGAAAACGTAAGATATATTCATAAAAAACAACCTTCTTTGCGATAGATAATGATTTAAAGCAAAGTTTATCAGGCAGAAAACACCTCATTTGCATTTCGTGAAAAATTGCCAGCACCCAAGCTGTGCCATGTTCACTGTGCGGAAGTTACGAGCACTTCCGTGAGGAAATGAATCCGAAGGCATTTTACGTCAACTTGTTGAAGAACAATAAATGTTTACAGGAAAATAATTATTTTAGTTTTACTTATGCACACAGCCCGTTTTTCATTCATTTCTATCCCGAATGCTTGCTTCGAAAGCGAAACTCCCGGTACTCTTATTGTCCAGCAATTAATTTAGGAGATATAGAAACACAGCATCCAGCACGTTCGCAACGAAAATGTATGAACTAGAAACTCCCATCACCACAGCCACAATATGGGAAGATATGTAACATAATTAAAAAGCAGGCCAATATGAATGAAACGCACTGCCAACTGCTTGAATTGTTTTCTTTGAGTTTTTTCCATTACCTCTAATTCTAACAATACATATCTGGCATCCCACATGTCTTCCTTGTAGGCGTTTCAAAATTATTATGCTAATTAACCAAAGGCGTTTCTTTTGCCTACCGTAATTGCAAGTAGCACACAGTGCGAATGCCTCAAGTGCTATGCCTGCCATTATACTACATAATTCGCGGCATGTTCAAAATGCTAGGCAGAAAACAAGCGCACCGCCGCTACAGAACGTCTCCGTCTCCCTCTTAGCGTCGATTAGGGGAACGGCCGGCGTGTGTCTATGCGGCAGTTGCCCGTCCGTCACAGCAGCCGAGGCGTTGCTCTGCCCGTCTGCACGCGCATTTGCAAGTCCACCCGGGGCGCATACAAACGATGTAATTACGTTACTTGGCTTGGCTTCGGTAATTTTTTAAGGTAATGTTTCCAGCCGTGGGCGTTAAGGAATACCCGTATAAGCTTGCGTGTCCAAGTATTTAGGGAACGAAAAGTTTGAGCGCTCGACATTGAACTTGGGAACCCTATTTAACTTTTAAAAGTTGCAAAGAACTAGTTGTTGTCATCGTGGTGGACGCCTCGAAAAAAACAAACTAAATAACATGTCGGTCTCTGGTTTTTTCATTTGTGCTTCTATACGTTTCCTTTTTTAGTCAAGCAATCATAAAACATGCATAGTGTAGGTCCATACATGTTTTATGAGCGTGATCATTCATAGCACAGATAATCAAACTGTTAAATAGTCATCGTAGACATTTAAAACGTCATTTCATGAAAAATGTAATATTTATTACCGAAGTCACGCAAGCCACATGCGAAAGCATAGCCGTTGAAGCCGCCTAGCAAAAAGTCAACTATCGTCAACTCCAACTTTCTTTAAATCGAAGCTGGCAAAACTCGCAGTAAGACGTCCGTTAACAAAACACCGCTGCTGCGCCGTTGCTAAAAATAGGCAAACAATCGCCGTGCCGTCGGCATAGCAACAACCACAGTTTCTTACACCGTGGCTCAGGGACAGCGACTACAACGCATTCAGAGTGGCAAGCTTTGCGCATATTCCGGATCCGCACGTCACCGTCTCGTGGCTGCCACTTGTTCGGCCAAGCACGCTGAATCCAATCGCAGCCCGCGTTGTGATTCCCGTGCTGCAGCAAGACGAGCCGAGGATCAACCATCCTCGCTCTGCCAAGCTTTGCGCAACTTAGTGCAAAACTTCCCGCATGTTTTTTTTTTTCTTTTTCAAACAGCAAGGCTGCGCCGTCAATGTTACAGCGGATTCCTAAATTACAATTACCTATAATACGTACTTTGATATAATTGCAAAACGCTCGATTTTTGCTATACTCCGGTACCTTCACATATCGGGAAAGCGCGCAACGAGACCGTTAAAAGCCTTGCACTCAAAACGTCGCACTTAGTCAAACAAAAAGCTCCGCGGAACGCAAAATACAACATAAAACAAGTGATAGCAATCCTCTTCAAATCGGTATGCAGTAGATCAGGCAGATAGCAAGTAAAACTGATAAATTAGGAGTTCGATTCCTCTTTTATGAACAAAGCCAGGAATATGGTTTTTCTAGAACTGTTAATTTTATTCATTCATATAAAATAGAGATATACATAGATGTATATGAAGGCAGATGTATAAAGATATAAGTGGACTTTAGAGTAGTTGCCTTACTGTAAGCGAAATACACGAAGTCATTACGAAGGGTGTATACTCTCTGGTACTTATACCGACATTCTTGAATTAGACGACTGACCGCACCTCATATTCCAAAGTAACGAGCGCACACTCCTTTTTTATTCCGCTCCGCGCTTCTTAGCAGTGCATAATGATGCTCAACTTAGTGATTCACGTGCTTGTCCTTAGAAGACACGATGTGTGAGTACCAGTTTATAGCGCCATATATATTAACTAGGGGTTTGCGTATAGTGATATTTCACTCAAACTGGATATCTAATCGGATGTGCAATAGAAAAGATATTATTCAAAATTGAAAGGAAAACATAAGATATCTGCTCATGTCCTCGAGCACATATCGCTTTGGGTGACTGCTACTGAACGACTACAAATTGTAATGCAGAAATAAATGCAAGCTGTTTCACATGACCTGCGTTCGGGCTCTCTCACCGTGATGTTAGGGTGTTTACGGCTCATCTGACATCGGGAATGCAGGGTTTCATCGCCATGAGCTCTTCGGCTCTAAAAACCTTCGGGCGCCCGTTCACAGTAGCGTTTTGACTGCGCGCTGCAAAGATCGGAGTTTCTGGTCGAGTGGTGCGATGCCGCAGAGGCACAGCTTGAAGGAACTTTCAAATATGAAGCCAAACACGGAGGGTTTCACGGGCCAAAGTCGGGAAATTTTACGGCTCTTGCGGCATATGCAACCACACTACGCAACAAGTCCACGCCTTCGTTTTGGAACCGAAGTTGTGAAAGGCTTGACGGTTTTCTCATGTATTGTTTTTTACGTGTAGAAATGACATAATGTCCTTTAAAAGAAAGATGCGCTCGCTTTCGAAACAGGATATCAGTGAAAGTTTTAACTAAAGGCCTACTGTAAGACGTTAGCGTTAGTTTTAGCGACCCCACTATAACCAAGTTGCCATATTGGCCTTTGTACGCTTTAGATATTCGATCTGTCGAATTATGCGAAACTTCGAGTACTAGCTATTCGAAAGTCGAATGGAATTATTTGATTCGAAATCGAAACTCGAATATTGTTACACCCCTAATATTAACCTCGTTTTTGCATCGCTAACAGCGAAGCGCTGAAAAAATGGTCTCCTTAGAAGACATAAAAAGCGTCTTGCCGGGAGATCATTTTAAGAGTACATTTTGATGCCCACGCGAGGTCGTAATAAGGGCACCGCATAAAGCCGCTGTTGCCACATAAGAGATAATGAATCATATAAATGTGTCTCAGCGGCCCAATCACAAACATGCAATAACACCGATGTAATTTTAAGTTACAGCACCTGCTCTCAGTTATTTATCCTTGTGAAAATCCAAGTTATTTCGTCTATTTTCTAACACTAAACGGAGAGGTACATCGTATGTGTGTGTGCGTTATCACACACATACCTAGGAAGTTTTGTTTCACGCACAATGTACCCCTCCACTTTTAATACGTCTAAGTTGATCTCAGAAAATATCTGCAACTTTGTGGCATTACACAATTTTAACTTGGTCGTTGAGGAGGCAGAGTCTTGAATGAGACAAAAGCTTTAATATAATATTTGTTGCGGTTTAACGTCCCAAAACCACGATATGATTATGAGCAACGCCGCAGTGGAGGGCTCCAGAAATTTCAACCACCTCGGGTTCTTTAACGTGCACCTAAATCTAAGTATAGGGATTGCAAGCGTTTTCGCCTCCATCTGAAATGCGGCTGCGGCGGCCTGGATAGGAAAAAGCTTTTATCCAGAGCTGGAAACTCATCGTTCTTCTTTATCCAAAGAATTCAAACCACGGTATCGCTCGCTTTTTCAGGAGAAAGCGCTAAGAAACAAGATGCTGTCTTATCAACACTGTTTTTGATCAATACTATGCTTGACATTCTGTTTAAAAACTGGGTTAAGTTATTATGAAACTGCAAATCAATACATTCCGTGTAATTTAGCGTATTCACTATGCTGAAGAGTGAGCCATTACATATCGTTTAAAGTTTCTCATTTGCTGCGTGTAGTTCAATTCGAATAATTCGTTTTCATAATCATATCTTGGTTTTGGAACGTCAAACCTCGACAATCACTGTTATTGCAATTCATCATCCCGGATTGCGAAGAACCGGGATGATACACCTACATGTTTAATTAAATGAGTCTGTAAAGATGGGTTACCTTTCCTAATCGCTCAGAAAGTCGAGAGTGCAAACGCCTACTCGCTTCGAAAGACAAGGGTTAGACAGCTGACATGTTTAGGCGGTTGAAGTTTTGAATCTCTACACACTCACAGTGACGAGAGTTAGAGTGCCTTCATGTTCTAAGGTCAATACCTCGAAGTGCGAAATGTTCGATAGGTCGTAGGTGCGGCTCGTTATGCCATATATTGAAACACCGCGTATTCCCATTGGGCCGCCGTGATTCACAATGGAAGGAAGACACGAGAGAGAGAAAAGGCAGGGATGTTAACCGGAAGGCTACCCTGCACAGAGGAATGAATATGCACATTGAGAGAAGAGTAAAGAAAGAGAATAAGAGAAAGGGAGCCCACGCGCACACGCATAACGTCAGAGTGATGAGCGTCAGTCTTGTGCGGTATACGGCATCATTACAGTCTGTAGCCGCTCGTAAACGTCTGTCGTCCATAGAAGTTTTAACGATGCCTTGGCGGCTTTAATTCTCAATGGCTTTTAGGGACGACATTGGAGGACAGTTAGTAGCGATATCTGCCTGTTGCCAAGGCGAGCGATAGCGATTGCGAGTGATCGTCTCTGCACAGCCTAGCGAAGACACTCGCAGAACATATGCTGCGAAGTCTGTTCGATACCGCTGACGTCGCAAATAGCGTTCTCGGCCATCCCTATACTAAATGAACATAACTTCGCAAGATCTATCCCAAGCCATAACCGGCATAGCAGAGTCGTGTTGCCGATATTTCTGGCTACTTGTTGAATTCACTGTGGAGTGCGTAGTGGTATTTGCGATGATTCGAAACATGGCAGCAGCATCAGACCTTCAAAGAGGTAAAGCACCTTCCTTGTTGCTCTTGAAAGCTGACCGGGCAGCATTATCGGCATGTTCGTTGCCTATCACGCCCCACCCAGGTCTTCGCGCCACCTTCAAGCCAGACATTCAGGCCACAACCGCAGAGCTCGTCTACGGGAACCACTCTGTCACCCAGGCTAATTTTTGCTGCACTGCCATCGAACATTGCAGCGTTAGATTCCATTTATTTCGTCTCCCGCCTCCAACGCATCACCGCCGCGCTACACCTATCACCCGCAGCTCACCACTGTCAGCCTGTACCTTTCGTCTTCAAAAAGCTAGCAACGTGCACGTACGCTTTCCTCCGTGAAAGCACCGTCCGCAAGCCTCTCCAGCCATCCTAAAGTGGCCCTACCTCATTGTCCATCGCGACGACAAAAACTTCACCCTGCGCGTGAACAGGAATGCCGTCCGCATTTCTATAGACGGCTAAAGCCAGCGTACATTGCTTCTGAAGAACTAGGAAGTAGCAGTGCACCCGCACGCGCCAATCTACGGCCCCCGATATCGCAGCCTGCTTCCGTCACTTCTAGATATAAATGTTCCGTACGCCCGACAGATATTTACGAGCCCTGAGGGCTCTCTACTCCACAGGCGGGGGCGGGGATCTGATGTGGGGACATACTCTGCGCATGGTGCCGCCCAGCCTGCACCTCGTTATCATTCAGCCCGGCGTGACACGGCTACACGCTGCAGTTGCTTCCGATTAGCCAGAGCGTCACTGCAGCGTCATCTGAGGTATACGTCACCAGCGGTGGCTACAAGACCAAGCTACCAAGCTTGTAACGGGATCCCACACACTCTCCGTATGATGCCGCGCAGCCATTGAATTGAATTGGATAATACCTCGCTGTCTGTCGTCGCCGTTCCTGGGTAGATATAAACTGTCAAACACCTCTGGCGCATACCCGTACACCGTGGCCCGTGGTAAATGTGCCACACGTGTCTGGGGGAAAGGATTTAATGACGTAGGCGACAGGATTTTCAGGTTATTCACGTCATGACCCGACAGTCATATTCCTGAAATCATCTTACCCTCACGTGCCAATTTTGGTGTACACCAAGTTCAGGAGGCGATCATGAGAGCACCATCATGTAGGAGGAGAGATAGATAGATAGATAGATAGATAGATAGATAGATAGATAGATAGATAGATAGATAGATAGATAGATAGATAGATAGATAGATAGATAGATAGATAGATAGATAGATAGATAGATAGATAGATAGATAGATAGATAGATAGAAACGCTCAAAGTTCCAAAGGTTCGCTAAGAAATGCTTCGTATTTAAAAAATAATAATCCCAGGTTCTTTACACGGAAGTGAGATAATAACTTCTGCATCCTATAGGTGCTTTATCTGGTCATTTTGTTTAATCTTTATGCTAATATTATCGGCCAATACTCTCTATGTATATATTTGCCCAATTGAAACAAGAATGTTACTTACGTCTTAGAAAACAGCCCGCATAGAACCGTAAACTTTTCACAAGGCAGTAGCAAATGAATATGTTCGTAAGTTCTCTGACGTACTCAGAACATGTTCTAAAGAAGAGGAACAGATCGCAAAAACGTATCAAGTATTAAGCTTCTACTGCAGGAGTTCTGCCGTCTTCCAGTAGACTTCGTAATATATTGTAAGAAGATAAGTAATGTCCCAAGAACTTCAACTGGGCCTGCGCACTTTTAGAGGGGGCTAAGCAAACACGAACACAAAAAATACTAAAACATGGCAATACGAAACTGAGAACTAGATTAGCACCTGCGTGTGTTCGCAGTTTTTACAGAAAAGAAACGGTGTGAGGTGGGTATTTTTATGTGAGTTTCTAAGGTAAATACGCAATAAGGGGCAGCATAATGCAACATCGTACGTTATATCGCAAGGCTATCAGGGATGTGGACGAGTTGGCAGGCGGACGACACGTAACTGGAACAGGGTTGCAGAAGCTGTCTAGTTTGTATTTTTATCATTCCTCTATATGACTATTCCCGTATGTACAGACGCAAGCTACACAAAACGCTGCTTCATTGAATGAGCCGCATAGTCTTTGCAGCAAACATATGTTGCGCATCAAGCATTATGTCTTTGACACCAGCACCGTTATTGACATTGACATCATCTTCATCAGCGCCCTTATTGAAAAAACTTCTTACCCTAAAACAATTTCGTAAGAAAATATCAAGGCAATCAAGACGCGACTCATGTCATTAGTGATGCTGGCATGGAAAACGCACATACGAGGAAGAAGTTTTGTGAATTAGGCTCCAGATTGAGGAAAGTTGAGAAAATGCCAGTAAAAATTAGCGCCATACACATCGCCAGTTCTTGCATGCTCTGCAAGTACCAGTCATTTGCACCAGGACAGAATGACGTAAATATTATCACATCGAAATAAGATAAACGAGAGAAAATTTGCACAGTATATTATATCTAGCACTGGCCAAGCTAAAACCCGTTGGAAGAAAAGAAGCTGCGCCGCCATCTTCGGTTCCTCCAGACGTTACTCTCGGTAGGTCTCACTACACTGATACGCGCATCATCTTCGAACGTCACGTTGTAATAGTGCTGCAGTGTCGGCAGACTAATATTGGGGCCTATAGATCAACGTTGTTTAATGGCTTGACCTTGGAGTAATTGCTGGGGCGGTTTACAGCTGTACTGTTTCTTTTTTATACAGCAGTGCTAGTCTCTAGATGAGGCGGTAAGCAGGGGTGTGTAGTAGGAAGTACAAAACGAAGTTTACATATTTAACAAATCAAGTTAAAACAATCGTGTCACATGACAAGAAAATAGGAGGAGGGAAAAAAGCACTCCTGAAAAGCGAGATGCAAGGCATTCAAAGCTATTGTTTTGTAGAAAACAACGCAGCGTGCGTGACCATACTGGAAAGCCTCCGGTGGCATTTGCGTATTGAGAATGCGCGAAACATCTCTGAAAATGTCCCATAGCAGGACGTATGAATGATTGTGATACTAGAAAGCTCGCATTTTAGCTGAGGCACATTACCCGATAAACAAAGCCAATGGTTTTCTAATATGTCATCCCGCTTTCAGCAGTACTTCTCTAATTGATTGCGCTGCTGGCCCTGCCACAGCGCACCGATCTCTTCAGTTCGAAAGCAGTTCAAGAATGACTTACACAGAGTAGTATCAACTTCCAATTTTTTATTAGAAAAACGAAGGAATCATCACATGGTATATACTGAAGCATGTGACACAGGGCTGCCCATCGTAAATAATTGGGTATTCAAAAACTTTTTCTCTTTCTCATATACGTTTAAAGTTGCGCTGTGTGTACCGTCACTTTTCTGCCCACGTGTTCAGAGCGCATCCACATCATCGTCAAGCAGAACCAACAAGGCCAACTAAGTGCGCAGATAAATTTTATTTGACACGCGAAGGCATGAGTATGCGCTCAGTAGTTGACAGGCAAATGTCGAAATTTCTAGCGTAGATCTTCAACAATGTAATTGCCAATCACGCATACCGTGAGTGAACTGTCACTATGCAATTTAGAGGCAAACGACGCAGAGATCGAGGGTAGTATCCACACTGTCACGATGCAGAGCAGAGGTCTCAAACGCGTGGCCCGCGGACGTCATGCGGCCCGTCGCGCACATGACTGCCTTCGTCCGATACCTTTTTTTTTCTTAATGAGTGAGCTAATGAGCAGCATAGGTGTGACCGGCCTGATGCGGTCTGATGACTGACCTGATGCACGAAGGACCCGAGGCGGTCATCATGTGTTGAATGATAACGATGGAATGAACACCCTATATTTCAGAAACGGCGTCATTCCGTACATCAGTATCGATATGTTTCTCAAAGCCTGACGTGAAATCCCCTTGCGAAGTGACCCATATATGAGATATGGGATGGGTGTCTTTCAAATGGCTAGGCTAGATGACATTTTGTTGAAACTACCCCTCCTCCACTTTTCCGCGGCAAGCTTTTTCAGTGTCCTGACCCTTACGAGAGACAAAATTGTGAGATGGTGGCCCGCTAACTGAGCTGAGTTTGAGGCCCCTAATGTAGAGGCTCACTAAAAGGAAGCAAGTTAAGACTCGCCTATATAATTAGGAGATAGATTAAGGGTGGTTGTTGGGTTGTTTGCGTGGTCATCTACAATGTTAACGGCTGCATGGCGAAGCAAGACAGGCGCACAAGGAATAGACTAGAATGGCCGGAGTTAAAAAGAAGTTCTCTTTTTATATTTCTTCTTATACCTATTGTTACTGGTTTCATGAAACCATTACTTCGGGAAATGTTGAAGCGCATCGCTAATTCTGTTTTTCACATTCGAATACTGTATAGACATAGTCCTTATAGTGCAGAACAAATTGTCATTACTGGGCCTACTTATTTACGTTAGCAAATGAAAAGAAGGTTCTTTAACTGCGTGTCATGTCCACCTACCACACAGGACGGGAGGCCTTACGATTTACCCAAGATTTTTATCATGAACAATGAACGATGAACGGAAAGTCAGTCTAACAAAAGAGGCACGTAGACCAAGCGTTTCGTACATTAGAACACGCTTAGTTAGAACTCTGTTGTGGTAGGAGTAGGAATAATCAGGCCCGCTTCATGGACCGGATAAAATAATGGGCCCTAACAACAGCGACCGCACGTGTATCCCGATAAACAACGGTTGAAAGGCTTTATACAACGAACCATGCTCGCGGTTTCATGAGCTCACTGTTCGCGAATACAATGTTATCATGCCGGTTGACCAGTTAGGGAGTGATTTGGACCCTGGTAGAGGCGGATGGCCGAAGTTGTATCGCAAGCAAAGTGATGCGTATAAAATTTAGGCTCCGGCAGCCGCTTCCACCCGCAGGATGTTTCTTCCACGCGAATGGTACCAGTGTTCGCTCTGCTAATATTTCACGAGCTCATTTATATCAATTACGATGCTACCATGTCAAAGCAATAACTTTTTCTTCATTAGTGTATCGTCAAGCATATTATCGCATTCGGTTTTTTTGTACAGCGACACCGAGCGGAAAAAATATTCATCTCGTTTGTGATTACACGCAAGGAATTGATACTTTTGAAACAGCGGCCATATTTCTTTGATGACGCAAGCAATGCGTTCAATTTCTTGTGCTGCACAGCCAGAGGGCATATCCCTTGCAGTCAGGGCATATCCCTTTCAGTCATACGGGCAGCGATGGCATGCTTCAAAACTGGTAGGGTGCCTACAGCGTGCTTTGAAGTCTTTTATGCATTTTCGGTAAGGACAGCAGGAAGGGAATAGGTGCAGAAAGTCATGGCATTAGGATAGTAGAATACGTGATCGATGGGCTTTCTTCTACATGAGCTAGAAATGATTCTAACATTTCGACATTTACCGGACACGAAATTTTAAACCACGTAAAGAGAGAAGGTCAGCGTTCGTCATGCCCCTCTCTCTCTTTTTAAACTTTCATGAGCGCTATTTCTCCAGAGTGTCTATTGTTTGTCTTTATGTTTGGGGGCAGATTGTACCGATAAAGGTCAAGGGTGGCTGCTTGGTAGACGACACCCAGAGGAAGGGGGGCGACCTTCTGGAAAGCGGTGGCTTAGACGGGCGTTCAAGCCGTTCGCCCCTGCCCGCGCCTTTGTTGCCGGACACGGCGACCTTTTGCCCGCTGTTCGTTTCGCTAGTGAAGCAGCCGTGCGGCGGAAGCACTCTCACGCACAGGCCAACTGGCAGTGTAAAGGATTGGTCGCTGCCTCTCCTGACAGAATGAGCAGCGATGCGCTTTTACAGTGACGTAAGTAGTCGGCGGCACCTTGTCTGAGGGAATACTCGAGGCAGGCGATTGACTGTGTAGAATAGGCATAGTGGTTCTTTCAGTTTACCTATTTCTGCTGTACCTTCAAAGAATGACTGATCGCTTCTTTAGCCAATTTCTTGCATGGTAAGGGCAGCGAATAGCGGGAACGCGGAGGCGGAGACATGTATCTGAGAGAGAGAAAGTTATTTACTTCATTTGGGGAGCATCGAAAAGAATCGGTCCCACAATATGATCTCAGACGATACAGCAGATATTTAAAGCATAGAATAGGAGAGGAGGGGAGCTTGGGAATCGAGAGAGGTGCGAAGGGTGCAGAAAGGTCGCCTGTAGCACCGACTATGATCCTGGGATGGCGAAGTCGACGAGCACTTAGGGCTGATTTGTCGAGAGTGAAAACTCGTAATGGCTCAGAATGAACCGTTTGGTGCGGGTCTAGCCGATTCTTTTGTTGCGTTGTCTGATACGTGGCCGCCACGACCTTTGTTTGCGTAAACAAGTGTCCTTGAGTAAATAAACTCAAGTTGTGTCAGGAACTGAGCGGCTGGGCCTGTCCTGTCTTTCAACGTGCCGCCGTGATCATCTGAACTATCGGGATCATCACCATCGTTGAATTTAACTAGTGTGAAACGACAAGCCTGACCTCACTTGGTACAATTTGTTAAAGAGGATTGGTTAACAAATGCGCGAGGTAGCTTAAAATTATAAAATTGAGGAGTCATTCTGTTTTGTGAAAGTGCATGACCAGCGAAGCTGTTTGGCACATGACACGGAGGTGAGACAGTAGTTCTAACCTTAGCCAATCACACCTTGCAAATTTATCTCAAATGCCTGTCCAGAATGTCCATGTTGACTCTAACACATGCCGCATAAAAGTTTTCCATTTGAGCAGCATGCGTCTTCTCTAGTGGATCACTGGCGAGTTGGGGGGTTTTCCCAATTACTGTGGCAGATACGTTTTCGCTCCCTTACAAACGGATCGCCCTAGCCATATAGCCTACAGCATGACAGTAACACTGTGCAGTTAGAAGATGGTACCCTTGTATTGAATCTCCCGCAAATGCATTGCCCTGTAGGTTGAAATATAATACATATATATGCATTAAATGATCACCACAAATGCCAGTGACGATCATTTGTCCCTTTTTAAGCTATGGTTTATACACAAACATAAGCCATATAACATTTCCATTTCATCTTTACGACACACAGCAGATAATGTAGTTTTCATGTGCGAACTTTGTACGATCTGCACTGAATGAGTTTAAAAAGTGTGGAAGGTAAGGTTTACAAAATAATTCCCAAATGACAGAATTGGGATTTTTGAAGCATCCATTTGCCCCTCAAATTACACTGACCTTCCCAGAAGTATAACATATGATGCAACAGGGTGGCTACTTGGGCTGGTTGGTACTGCATTCTAAAAGGAATATACGCTTTTTGTGCGCAAAACGTTTCAGAAAAGAAGAAAAAAGGGTTGTAAGTGTGCGCTCTGTCCTTTCTGTCTTCTTTTCTGAAATGTTTTGCGCACAAAAAGTGTATATTCCTTTTATAACATATGAACCTATCTATTTTGGTAACTGAACACAAGTCTTCTGATGGGAGCTATGACGGCTTGCCTGTTCGCCTAAATGAAATATTTTACAAGTAACGTTTATTGCACGAGGAAAAAAAAACACCAGGAACAAGAAATGAACATGAGAGTGCAACCGTCGCGTGTTCCTTTCGTGTCCCTGATGTTAGTTTTTTTTTCATTGTTAATAGCATTACTGCCTATTAACAACTCGCCCAGCGCTCAGTTCTAAATATTTTACAACGCTCACTAAAACGCTCCGTAATTCCCACTTCAATAACTCCATTAGTGTCCTTATAAATCTGGGAGAAAGTAATTTAAAACCATACGTTATTATACATATTTATATCCGAGTTCCATAAGCAGATCGCACGTAAATTATACATAAGTACTGGAAGGTAGACGTAAAGATTCAACAGAGAGGTGTCTTAACCCGTAGTGTCAGCTGTCTTCAAACTGCGGCTGTATATTCGTACACAGTAATAGTTTCTAAGAACTGAGAAGTTAACTCCACTTGATCACTATTAGATGAGAGTTACTTTACCAACAAAGCCCCTTCTTCGAATACATGCTTTTCGAAGCCGTTACACTAGGTACAACTCTTCAGTGCGGAGCCTTCATGAGGCCATATTTTAGAAGAACAGACTGTTGGGCGAGTTGGTAATGCATTCTGTAAAAACTGCGCGAAAAACGTGGACAAAGAGAGAAACGGACGACACAAGCGCATACTAACAACTGAAAGTTTATTGAAAAAACACAGAACATGAAGAGCAAATAAACCACGTGTGCAAGGTTAAACAACAGACAATTACAAGTGCGCATCGAGATACGCAATCTCCACCTCGTGCAGCGCCACGGATGGCCTGGCAACACAACTATCTCCGGCTTTGAAGATAAAATACGCTTCAACAATCTCACGTATAGTACGTTCCTTGTGTCTTGCTAGAACTTTCGTTCCGCGGAAAAGCGGGCTGCACTTACAATCGCGACAGTGCAAAGACAGATTTGTAGAAGGCTGTCCTTTCATCGACAACCTGTGGTCATTCAATCTCTGATTAAGACAGCGGCCAGTCTGCCCGATATAACTGTTTCCACAGGAGAGAGAAACAGAATATACCACACCTTTGCAACATTCCGATAGGCCGTCCCTGTGTTTTACCCCGCACTCAAACCACTTTGGAGATGCACCCTCCACCTTTCTTTCGACAGCCCCGCAAATCCTGCCCAACTTATTCCTCGCCGAAAATACCACGTGTACTCCGTACTTCGCGCCAACCTTCTTGAGGTGGTGCGAGACACCATGCAGGTAGGGGATGCTGACCAGTGCATTCTTATCCGGATCACTCGCAACAGGGGTTGAACCTTTTCGCTCGGACTTCAGGTTGCGCAAGATCTTTTCACAAAGGCGGGCCAAAACAGGCCCAGGGAAGCGGGCCTCCCTAAGCCGCACCACCTGCCTGTTGAAGCTTTCCGCAAGAAGGTGTGGGCATGTTTTCTTTAAGGCTGCGGTCAAACAAGAAACAGCCACCCCGTTTTTCACTAGCTTAGAATGGCTGGAACGAAATTCCAAAATTGGCTTTTCGGAACGTGGTGAATAAATCCAGCAAACATGGGAGCCACCGAACCGAATGACCAAGTCAAGAAACTGTTTCTCTCTCCTGTGGAAACAGTTATATCGGGCAGACTGGCCGCTGTCTTAATCAGAGATTGAATGACCACAGATTGTCGATGAAAGGACAGCCTTCTACAAATCTGTCTTTGCACTGTCGCGATTGTAAGTGCAGCCCGCTTTTCCGCGAAACGAAAGTTCTAGCAAGACACAAGGAACGTACTATACGTGAGATTGTTGAAGGGTATTTTATCTTCAAAGCCGGAGATAGTTGTGTTGCCAGGCCATCCGTGGCGTTGCACGAGGTGGAGATTGCGTATCTCGATGCGCACTTGTAACTGTCTGTTGTTTAACCTTGCACACGTGGTTTATTTGCTCTTCATATTCTGTGTTTTTTCAATAAACTTTCAGTTGTTAGTATGCGCTTGTGTCGTCCGTTTCTCTCTTTGTCCACGTTTTTCGCGCAGTTTTTACAGAAGGCCATATTTGTAACACTCTGCCTGTCATATAGCCTCTACCCTCTGAATGAAGCTGTTGTAGCAGTTCCTATCTCTCTATTGTTTCTCTCCGACTAATTACTGTCACATTTAATTAGTTCGCAATAGACTCCAGTCGTGTCATTCTCTTCTTCCGGCATTAGTTCATTCGAAGAACTGACACAAAGGGGACAGCATCAGAGGAGAACTAGGTGAAGATAATATTATTCGCTTCTTTTTTTTTTGCTCACAATGACAACGTCGGTGCGGTAGTCGTGGTGGCAGCGCAATCTCTCATCCTTGGGACCTCCAGTGACAGTAGACGACAGGCATGTGCCGTGGAACTAGACAGACAGTTTGTCTCGCAAGCAAGGCCCTCGATTCTCTTATCTCGCCCTCTATCTAGGTCTCGCTGTCACACTTGTCCAGCGACCCTGAAGTTCGAGATGTTTCAGCAGTGCGCCTTTCATTCTATACTGCGCTTTCCGAGGCAGCACCGGGAGAGGCTGCACTGTTTAGATGCTTTCTTCGTGGACATAATGTCCGTGATTCGGAACTGTCATAGCCGGAAACTAGTACCGCGTCAAAAACACTTTGTTCTAGACGGGAAACACGCTTGGTTGCGGTGGACAGCACTGCTTTAGTCTTCTCCCTCCTCAAATCTAGTCCACGGCACTCTTCAGATTTCTTGAGAAAACTCAAAGTAGAAGATATAGTTCATGCATAGTAGGGCACGGGTTCGATTCCCAGCCACGTCGGCCGTATTCCGATGGGGGCGAAATGCAGAGAACGTGACGCAGAATTCCGGAATTGCCTGGTTGGTTCCTTTCAAAGAAATTCTGCCGCGCTAACAAACTAGGACGAGAAGAAACGCACGAAAACAGGTCCCGTTTTCGTGTGCCTCATCCTTCTTTGTTTGCGCTGCAGAATTTCTTTGCAAACAATACCCGCATGATCACACTTAGGCGCACGTGAAAGAGTCCTACGTGGCCGAAATTATTCTGGAGCGTCTCACTCCACTGTGCCTCATGATCATATCGAGATTTTGGCACGTTAACACCCCCCCCCCCTCCATTCTTATTAATAATTCACGCACACACGAACACACACACGCCCACATGTCAATATGGTTCTGTTTACATGTGAGCTTATTGCGCAATGCTCGTTATTTAATTTGTAAGCGAAAGTTTGCTGCACTTTACAAGGTCAATGAAATTGGCAGCCTTAGTTAGCTCCGTTGTGTAGTGCATATTTTGCTGCAACTCTTACAGTGCTTCCGTTTGGGTGCAATTGCGACCTCTTTCTTCAGTGCCTCTTTCGCATCCTTCGTAATGTTTTTTTGAAGTAAAAGGGTTCGCGTTCTTAGAGCGAAGTACTTGGATCATCCTTAAACGCAAAGCAATATCTGGTGTATTTTCTATTCTACGCGGTATAGAATCTCCTTGGGCATAATCTGTGACGAAACCCGCCTCACCTCTTTTTTTTTGCGTGCTCTCCACTGACCTTCAGATGTTTTTTTTCGTTCCCATGTGATGATCTCCCTCGCGGCGGGCGCAGCGACACCTAAAATGACCGCTCCACGAGCGGGAGCACAACCTTAAACAGATTGGTTCACGAACACTGAAGATCCGCTGTGTTTGACTCGGCAGAGATTGGATCGATAAAAAAGGCCGATAGTGTCGCACAGTGAAGGTCTCGCAGTCTTAACTTCCTTTGTGTCATTTCTTTTTATTTGGTCGTTTCGCTAGCTAGCATAAAGTATTTTCAGCCACTTGTTTATGCATGCCTACCACTGTAGCGCAATCCTGCTGCTTCGATACACTTCATATACGGCATACGTCGGGACCACGCCTTATGACCCGTACATATGGCATAAGGGCACGCTGTCCCCGTTGAGACATTTCCTACACCGACTTTCCACATCTCTCCGATAGCAATGGTTAGGGTGCGTACCGTTGAGAAATTTACAGTTCATGCTCTGCATCAGACGATACGGTATTTTTGCAAGCGCAAGGGCCACCATTTCAGTTCTGCTCACGTTTCTTGGCGCCCCAAGTTTTACGAAGAAATTCGACACATGTATTTCACTAGAGAAGGTACGTGGAACAAGGGCATACTTGCACTGTCTATTCATCGCCAGAGGCAACAGAACACGTTTGAAAAAAGAGATACAAAGAGCTCATGCTTGCAGGCAAACCGAAAATCAGTAAATGCAAGGGCTTTTTCACAAAATCTTTCTCTTCTCTTTATTGTACGGGCACATAGAATGCCCTTGTCTTACTTTGATGTTTTCAAGCTTCGAGTATTGACTAGCGTTCCTACAGAAACTTCTGCCGATAAACCTATTCTCGTCAAGCCGTGGACCTCAGGTGCACGCATCACAATCGTCTTATAAATTAATACTTTCCGTCTACTTTATATCCAGCAGATGTTCGTTCGCTCAGTCGTTTATGGCGCGTACAGTTTGGCCAACGCAGAACTTTCCAAAGCTGAGTGATGTTAGGAATACCTTCCCGGTGGCAAATTTCACGAAGAGCATCGCGTGCCTTTTGTGGAATGGAGTTGTTTCTTTCGCGCTATTTCAGGAGTAGAGCAAGGACAGCCTATTTAGGGCAGAAGACTTGGTTGTTCTTCAACTTTTTTTTAACATCACCGTGTATATACATACGGGTGATTGTTGTATATGTTGGTTTGACTGTTATGCTAAGTAGTATATTGTACGCGCTGCGGATTTGTTATGCTATGAAATGTTGTACCATATATGGTCTATGTTCGACAACTCTAAGAGCTAAGGAGTAGTGGCGACTTATTTGTGCTCCATCATCTCCTTACATCTCCTTACGAGAAGATGTTCGAGAAGAAACGCCGGTGCATTTTTGGGTGACGCGTGTGTCCTATCTGAAGGTTTTGAAGCATTGCTTAGGTTTCAAGACCCGTGAGATATAAAGGCTACACCGGAGAACTCCGGGACGTACTCGGACAGGCTTGTAGCGCCTGCGCAACTCACGCTTAAAGAAGGCTCGTCATTGGGGCGTTTTGTTTACTGCTGACACTGCTGACGGATTTTCTGACTGCTCAGCACGTGTTTTGCTGCAATTAGAAGTCAAAAGGTTCCTTATACATGATCCTAAGGCAATCCGAAGGGGAAAGCCATCTACTTCTTCTTGGTTTTCCTCTGAGGCGATTGTGTTGGAGTCCAACCATTAAAGTTTCCGCACAATATGCAGTGTTCCTTTTCCTTCGGACTAGTCCACTTTGGACTAAGAGACGTCATATAATGACGTCATGTTATATGACGTCACGGTCACGTAATGACGATGTCACAGCTTTGTGCCACTGACGACGTTCTGTGCCATTGAGCTCTTGTGATTTTTGGCACCCCGACGATACATATATATTCACTTGAGTATCACGTGACTTTTACCAAAGCTGATCCCTGAGCTTTTTTTTTCGACCTTTCCTGAATTCTCGCGAAGTATCGCCAGGTCTCGCCAAGTATCGCCGTCTCTTGACTAGTGGTGCATGTAAGACCTTCGTCTTAGCAATAAACGGAGGGCACACATGTGCGTCTGACACAAAAAGACGATGTAACAGCGTCGTGTGAATACTCATCGCGTACGTTAGCATCTTCAAAAAAGTGTTGGAGAGCTTTTATTGTGTTTTTATGTTCGACTGGTAATAAGCATGGATCTATTCTTTTGGAAAACGTAAAGTTCAATCTAAATCAAGTAACAAAGCTTTATGCATCGTCGTTAAGATGCATTATTCATATGTACTCTTTTAAACTAGACTTTTAATATTTCTTTCAATCTTTCTTTCTGTAAAATCTTGAAAGCTCCTTGTAAAAAGAAATATAACAACCCTACTCGCTGACGCAGTATGTGTAAGGGGCACCTAGTATTGAGTGCATGACTTTAACAGATGACTGTGGTTGCTAACGAAAGCCTGGCTAGGAAAAAAAACACTGCCACGTCACCGAAAAGCCCAAACGCGTCTAATGCACTAAATAAACACACATAAACAAAATATACTTACCGGCTTCCATAAATGCCATTGCACAAGACGGCGTTTTTCCTGCCGCAAGCGTCATGATGATGATCTGCTCTTGTCTGTTCTGGTGGCTGCACTTTGAGGGAGTGACGAAACACGAGATCCTGGGATGCTGCTCGTACCAGTCCTAAGAGAACAAAGACTGATGAATTGTTCAGACAGCCTGCTTCGCCCAGGTGTGCGCACTCTGGCGAGGTCCTAATCTCTCAGCTAGATCTATTTCTGTTTTTAGGACATAAGCTTCCGCTCTTTCCTTTCTGAACGCCCGCGTTGTTATTCATCACGGCTTTTTGAGACGGCGTAGATTACAATATATTTTGTCATTCTCCTATTTTAAAGCGGCAAGATGCGAAGAAAATCTTTTTTTATTGATTAATACGACGTACATGGCGACACGCTCGAGGAGTTAGCGTAAATTTTAATCGATAACAAATTTGTGCTGAAATATTCATCCCAGTGCGATTAAGGCGGTCAGGAAACGACCAGTTTGTGTGAAGTAACCTTAATTTAGAACGATACGGAGCCGGACTTTACGAAGCAATGACACTTGTAAGGCTCTCGCCTAAATACACCTATCAGACTAAAATTTAAGGCAAAGTACCCATCCGCATAATTGGGGGTATTGAGAAGTTGCTCTAGGATATGGGGCATGTGACTGTGCGCAACGTGACGCAAAAGCTGAAGTCATGAGAATGAAAATTCCAAACTAAGAGAATATGACGGCGTGCCCTGCTGACATGACGAGCCCCGTCGTTCCCAATTGCACCATCCAACCCGCCAAGCGAACGTGCGCACGTTCAAATCTCTTCGGACCTCGAGACGAGCGGACAAACGACCCGATGGCAGCCAGGCGGCTTTCGCTAATGCTGGCAGCTCTTTTTGCCGTGATGACTGATGGAGGGGCGTCCATCCGAGCATTACGTTCCGTTGCGTCTGATGTTACGACAAAGTTGGCGCAAAAAAAGATCCCGACGAATAAACTTCATGAAAGAACGGAGCAGGAGTAAACTGCACCCCGTATGCCTAGCTGGATAAATGGCCGAGCAGCCGAGTGTGCGCCTTCTGCTTGCTCTGTGAGAGGAAAATTTAATTTACTATTGCCTTGCTGCTATCACTTGCGCACACAATCCTTAATACTCAAAGGGCAGGCTGGCAGAGCTTACCGTTTCGTCTCCTCTAATCCAATCAGCTTCCACGGCACCGTTAACACTGGTCTGCCGAATGTTTCACTATTGTTTATTTGCCATCTGCCAGCGTTTTTTTTTTTTGTGAACTCCTATAAAGTGGGAATGTATGGCTGCCCTAGAGTGACTGATGACAGGTTGGAATGTTTACTCGCCCTAAAATTCTAGGAGTTTCACTTAAACCTCCGCAGTGTTTCATATTTATTCTTGTTAATGCCATTATCTTGAGATTTTACAAGTCATACAGAGTTTCAAACCATCCATCCTCGGTGGCAGTGCATGCTCACCGAGTGCTTCCTCCCAGCAGCCGCAAAGGAATAGTGTGGCAACTAACGTGAATACAAGAGAGAATACCTCCGAGAACTTCAGGTCTTATCACTTATACGCTTAAATAATACGCAGAAAAAAAGATAAAAAAAGTCAAGCTCGATGATGGAGCTAGTGAGCCACAGAGAGTTTCCTGTATATGGAAGTTCATGAGAGTACGAAACTCAATTTAGTAGCAGCCACATTATAATAAAAAGAAAGAAACGTTTCTTCGTTCTCGTTGTGCGTAACCGAGCTCAGTTATGGAAAGCAAGGAGCAAACTTCCTTGTTTTGCTTTTTACTGTTAAACTTACAGAGAGCTTACTGTTCTCTTTCTGTATTAGATTGCGGCGTAGGAGTTGTGGTCACCATTTGCAGTAAAAGCAGAAGTAGTGACTGAGATGAGAAAATGCCTTTTAATTGTGCAGCCCATAGGGCTCACGGCTCATCCTCTTAGAGTGCTGATTCGTAAGAAAAATAGGAAAGGAGAAATCAGAGGAATGGAGGAGGGTTTTTCAAAAGTGTGTGAAATGAAAACTACGAAGGAGGATGCTGAAGAATGACTGGGGATCTCGGTCGTCTCCAAGAACTCCAGCAGGGTAAGCAATGATTGCTAATATCAAATATGTGAAAGTTGTGGCAGGGAGACCCTGTTGTCTATAGGTGCTGTCGCCTTGGAGCGTTCCTGGCCCACAGCAGTGCCGGCCCGGAAGAGGTACACCAAAGTCTCTGGGTAGCCGCATCTACAGGAGGCCAGTGAGGCAGGGGCGTAGCCAGGGGTGGGGTTGGGGGTTGAAACCTCCCCCCCCCCCCGAAATTTTTCGATTTGCATGTACTATATACACGCACACATACAAAACGCACGCACGAACATACAAAAAGGATGGTTGAACCTCCCCGAAAAATATTTGTGGCTGCGCTTCTGCAGTGAGGGGCTGCTGCCATCTCACTGCCCGTGACTGTTTCTTTCTTAGGCTTGTAAATTATAGCTCAGTTATTCCGATACAAAACGAATAAGCAAACAAACACGCAGTGCACAATAGTTATTCATGAACTCCGGAAACATGAAAATGAACAGGAAATACGGCTTCAGCCCGCAGATGCTGTGAATTGTTTCGCCCGCAGCTTACAATAGAAATAAGGTAGAATAGCGTTCGTTTATTTCTTATCATGGCTACAATTGAAGAGCTGGTCATTGACAGAGGCGGTTGATGACGGGTAGTCATAGCAGAAGCATCAGTATTTTGGAGGGCCCAGCCACTAGCGAAATTGGGGATGCTTATTGAGGAGCCAGTGTGACATTATACCTACCAGCAAAAAAAAAAAAACGGCAAGGAATGCGAGGCGAAACAGGAACGACGGTGTGGCTGGGATGCCATCCGGTTAGGTTCACTAGTCTAAATTGAAATCGCCTTAACAATGACAATGTTTAGTCCTGCGAACGTTTTATATGATTTAACGCTAATTTAACGTTTGTGTAGATGTTAATATGCTGGTTTGGCTGCTATCTTATAGGTCGTACTTACGCAAAACCACCACAGATAGATAGATAGATAGATAGATAGATAGATAGATAGATAGATAGATAGATAGATAGATAGATAGATAGATAGATAGATAGATAGTTAGTTAGTTAGTTAGTTAGTTAGTTAGTTAGTTGTTAGTTAGTTAGTTAGTTAGTTAGTTAGTTAGTTAGTTAGTTAGTTAGTTAGTTAGTTAGTTAGTTAGTTAGTTAGTTAGTTAGTTAGTTAGTTAGTTAGTTAGTTAGTTAGTTAGTTAGTTAGCTGGACGAACGGGGACTTTGGATAATTTTATCTATAGGGGTTATTTAAAACATAAATATGTGTACACAAGTGTTTCTGCTCTTTGCTTCCTCGAAACGTAGTCATTGCGAATGACTGAAAACTGCGTCCTGGAGGTCAGCAGCTCATAGCAGTAACAAAGTTGTTTTGCGAATGATCAGTAGTATCTCCCCAACCCCCGCATATCTGTCCTAACGGCGACCTTCACATCGTTATGTTTATCTCTCTAGGAATGAGAAGGGAAGTATTCAGCTTTTCGGCCGCCTTTCCATGAATATTGCTGAGCTGCGTTTTCCTTGAGCTCGAATAAAGCCAAATTATTCCCATATTCAGTCCCGCTCCAACTTAACAGCGCCGTTCCAAGGTTTTTCAGAGGGGTTAGAAATTTGCCTCGTCGCTCGGACGACCGCCAAAGTCCTTCCTCCTTCTGACATGAAGCGAGCTTTCTACACAGAGGGCACCGATCACTTAGAACTGCCTGGAAGACTGCGCAAATGCAAATTTCTGCACTTTGAGGCGGCCTCGTTGTTTCGGTGAGATGGAAATTACGGCCTTTTAACGGCGACTGCATTCACCCCATTTCGACTCGAGAGTTGGCCGCAGAAGAAAAAGAAACTGATGCGGCTTACATGCGAAGCGCTCCGTTGCCTATAAACTTTCAGACGTGTAAACAAGCCGCGCTGACAGTGCAAATAGGACGAAATAATGAGGAGAATAATATGCCCTACTTCATTTGAACGAAAATGTGGCGAAGGTGAAACATTGAAAAGACAGCCCATTGAAATATTCATTAAGATGTGCCCGTGGGTAGAGTGGCATAATTAGCTGAAAAGATGGTCACGGTTGATACTATTATGTGGTTCCTGTGCACTCTAGCCGTGGCAAGGCAATCGAGTGCAGGGAAATAGGGCTAAACTTCGCCGGCGATGTGAAGTAGAGGTCCATCAGGTGCGCCCTCCTGTGGGACATAATGGCGTATGCAACCCTCGATTGCACACTGCGACGACAGCGTTTGATCGAATGCGATACGTTGCTTTAGGCGGTTTCCCTTCACTCGGTTCTGTATAGCCGACATAAGCGCTTCGAAGGCGTTTCAATGGAAACCACCTCCAGGTAACTTGGAATCCATATTTCACGTGGGCGTTAGCTAAAAAATTTTATCTAACGAATAACCTTGGAATTAGGATAAAGTCATATTTTTTAGCTGCTGATTATTGACGGAGAGCAATATGCGTGAGATTGTGTATTGCTGAATGCAGTCTGGAAACGAGCAGGAGATTATAGCTAACGACACAGGCATAGACAGAAATGGAGAGAAGACTGCGCGTCTTTCACATAGTCGACTGCCGAACGTATAGTAACTGTATTAGTAGCCTGCTTACAAAAAAACATTCATCCATGGAGTAAGGTAGAAAGCTGGATGCGTTGGAATCGATGTATACACTTGAAAAAGCAGCGCGATGACGACGGAGAACACACAGAAGGATACGGGACAAGCGCTGCCCAACAACTGAAATTTATTAAGGGTGAACGTACCAAAAAACCAACACCCTGCACACTCATGATTCTAGGATACGCTTTAAACATTAGTAAGCATGCGTACCTCGCAGTCTACCAAACAGATGGTTCATATATACAATTAACCTACCATGGAGCATGTACTGTTTCATAGCGCAGAAAGTGCAAAGCGTCACAGGTTAAGACAATATTTTTCTTTAAGACAGTTTGCTCATTTGCGGTTATGAGAAGTTATTTCCAGCATTGGTAAAAATGTCACGAGGAAAAAATTTATGTGATCTAACGTTCATTCAAGTGTCTTCACTATCGTCACACCAATATCGAGAGTGCCAAGCACATTCCATTTTCCAAAGCAGGGGTGACCACCAGAAAGCAGCCCATCTTGCTGTTGGCCTATCCAGAGGCCCACATCCTGAATAAACGCCTGTACATTCCTTATCGACACACTTCGCTATGCTCATAGTTTCTTGTCATAGTTGTTTCTTTTTCACTGGAATTGCGCGCAGCCGTGTCTTTATAGTGGTTGCCCCGAAAAAGCTCCTTTCTGGAGTGCTTCCCGCCGGCCACCCCTGCTTTGAAAAATGGAAAGTGCTTGGTACTCTCGCTGTCGGCGTGCTCGGGAACAACAGCGCCGCGTGTCGCAATTTTGCCGCTCCTGCCACCGCTAAATTGTGCTAGTCCTTTTCTTTTGCGACTGTACATCCATCCGCACCACTCGGCAATCCAGGCACGCTAACAGAAGAAGCGTTTATGGGAACCGTGGGATTGCGTTCCCATGGGCGAGAGAACAAGAAAAGGATACAGATAAAGAGAAAGATGGAAACAAAGAGAGAGAGAGAGAAACAGAGAGAGAAAAAAAAGTGGAAGAAATAGACAGACAGAGAAGGAAAGAAATAGAAAACGAAAGAGCGAGAAGCACAGAAACAGAGAGAGAGAGAGACTCAACTTGGCTTTCCCAGGCTTTACTGCCCCTCTCTATGCTAATGTGGCTATATCTAGGCTTAAGTGGCGGTCTTTAGGCTGGACTTGGGTGGTAAGCGAAGGGTGACCGTCCAGCTCCACTGGCCTATCGGGCTTGCACCACCAGTGCGAAGCCCTGCTGATATTTTTTTACGTGTTCTCGTGAAGGTGACCGTCTACGTCATAATCCGTGATTATTGTGATGTACAAAATCACACCAGCGACTGATTGAAGTACGCGAAGGGCGGTCTAGGACTTACCCGCAGTGAAACTTCAGCACACCGAATCGACACAGGAAATGTGTCAATTCCGTGGGCCGGAATTTTATTGCGAACAACACGCCCAACTGCAGAGAACCATACCCATGACAACCGACGTTCATATCGACGACCGCGTCCTGCTCTTCATTAATCCTGCGATCGCTTCTGTGTACGTCTGTTTCGTACCCAGCACAACTGTGCCACGTAACATAAACTTCAGCTGATCGCCACATGAACTCCGACGTGCTGCTCCTGCACCGTTAATTGGTTCGGCAGCTCTGCGACTTCAGAAGCGGAGCTGGGTAATCGTTCAGTCAGTGACTTTAACAAAACGGTCGCTTTCCGACCAGAGCGGCCATTTGCGACCGTACATCCACTATCACCATGGTCGCGATACCTCCGTCGGTAGCTGGTGTGCCTGAACGTTAAGCTACCTCCTCGGCTTTGAAGAGGTATGAAGAAAATAACGTCGTAAACACCGTAGAAACCTCAATTGGGACTTGTCGCACAGCAGAAATTTCATCCAAACTACGTCGGCAAAGTTGTTGCAGCAGAACAGTTATTCCCTGTGTCTTAGGAAGAAAATTATCATCATCATGAACCGGCACGGGTGCTCTTCGCCCTTTCCATCATTGCCTTCATCTTCTCTTCTGCTTCGCTCCGGGAACACGTGCACCGATCTGTTCGGCGTCGGATGCAATAGCCCGGATGAGCGAGAGAACGGGTGCGGAGAGAGAGAAAGAACTAGAGGGAGAAAGAAAGGAAACTTCTTGCAGAAAAAAGTTCTTGGCGAGGCGTGACTCGAACCCGCATCCCCATGATCCGAAAGCGAGCCTCGTAACCACTCGGCTATCCAGGCATGCTAGCAGAGCATAGCATAACCTTGTATAGTATGGTATAGCTAGCGGGCGGGAAAGGGAAGTGAGGTTAAAAGGAGGGAAAGGAATAGGGGAGAACGAGTGAATAGAGAGAAAGGTATAAATAAAAAGAAAGCGAGCAATAAATTGAATGAAAGAAGAGAGAAAAACGCAGTGAAGAAAGAGTAAAAAATGGAAGGACAGAGAAACAAATAGACATAGAGACAAAGAGATGGAAAGACACAGCGTCAAAAAAAACATAAAAATAGAGCACCCGTAGCTGTGTAAAGACTAGTATAGGAAGGGGTGGAAAAAGAGACAGGTGCGAGGGTAAAAGCCTAGACAAGCTAGGACCAGCTGGCTGCCCACCAGCTCTGCTGTGACCCAGCTTTGCGCGACTTTTTTTTACACTGCAATTTTGTAGAATTTTCCATTCAGACACATAACAGCCGTGGCGAATAAAAAATATTGCGAGGTCTCATGTGTCGAAACCGAGGTAATCCGGAGTTCACAGCTGCAATATGCCACAGTGGAAGACTTCGTGAGCTTCTTGCCATTTGGGGCTACCAAATGTGCCCTAATTCAAATAAGCAGGCGTTTTTCCATCTCACTCTCATCAAAATGCAGTATCCACGGCCGGCAATCCACTTCGCTTCCCCGTGCTTTGAAGGCCGCTAAGCCACAAGGGCATGTGTGGTGGACTGTGTGACACCTACTTCAGGGGTCACAACTGGCTACATAATATAGCGTGCGAAGACTACATAGCACACGTCTCCAAGACACTATGATACTGAAAACATTTCAGTTTCCTGTATCCCAAGCCCACGAGCTCTGGGAAAGGTAATCTTTCAACTCTCGTGGTGTTTATATATGTTTGTTTCGACCGTCGCGTTATATTTATCGTCGAAAGAACGAAGAAGATGATAGAACAACTTTGTCATTTCCATCATCTCACCAGGCTGTGTTTCACTACTTGGCAAAGTGTTTTATAAGAAAAAGCATTTGTGTAATGCATAAAAAGAACGCGCTGTAAAGAGACACACGTATGGTGGCATTTATCGACTCGTGGTCGAGCTGTCGCAAAAACCTGAAAGTCTGCATTATGGATAGGCCTTCAGTAGATTGCCTTCGGATATGCGATGCCAGGAAGTGATGAACGAAGTGTTCACCCCGAGCGATCTTTGATGGTGCGAGGAAGAAGCCGTTTCTAGTGCTATGCCTCCTAGCGATCACGCATCACTTCTCCGGTGCCCCGTGAGAAATCACTGATATCCAGGTCGATTCTTCCCACGCGAAGTTTTGTAAAGAAATAATAGCCTAAGAGAAGAGTGCTGCGGCAGCACTGTAGAAAATGCCCGTTGAGTGTCTAAAAGAACCGGGTCTCATGTGAAAGTGGTGAAGTTGCAAAGAAACAAAACTTGTAAACTCTGAAGAAAGTACTTATTTTTCATTTCATTGTCTGTAGAAAATTGCAGTCATTATCAAAGTTTGGCCTGGTTGTTGACGAGGACCACCACGAGAAGTGTTACCAATGAAAGGTGAACGACTTCATCTAAGTTTGTTTTGATTACAGGAGCCAGGAAAAGTATTAAAAACAGCGAAAGTATTGCACAAGCTTCGGGTGAGATATTTTCATGGATAAGTTCTCTCTTCCACTTCGCCTTCGCACTTCAAGCATGCTAGCACTTTTATCACGCTTCAGTACAACCAGGATGAAGAGCAACTTCGTTAGGCGATATGCCAAACATTTATCGTTCAGATGCTCACGGCGTGAATCTTCATCAATATATCCGGCATACAGTGGAAGAAAATCAGCGTGCATAAACATTGAATTCTAAGTAATGGGACCACAAAGAAACGCGCCCATTTTAGTAGAGTACGGATTATTTGACAGTATCTATAATGGCGGGTGAGCAGCGTTTTTAGCGAACCCAAGGCACTTTG
>NC_051181.1:94713073-94918235 GCF_013339695.2 Rhipicephalus sanguineus
CAAGCAACGTTTTAGAGCGGCTTCTTTTTCTATTTTTTAAAACTTGCTTCTCTCCTTGTTTCTCTCCTTGTTCAATCAGTAACGCAGAGTGCTGCCGTTGTTAGCTTTCAAGCCTTTCTCTCTTTATTTTAAGGATTGAGGTGGCCGTATAACATTAGTACAACGTGGCGCTGTGGGCTGCGTAGCAAATGAAAATAAATACTGGCAATTTTTTTAGATGCGAAGCAGCTCTTTGACTAGCCTGTGTAACGCTGTCCCTCCGTCCGCACAAACGCGAAGCAACGCGCTTCCCTCGGGGCAGGTGTTGCAGCGGTGCCAAGTAGGTCACGGCGCAGCTGGGCGTTGACGTCACGCTCCCCTCGCGTGCTTCCCTCGCAGGTGCGCGCGTACGTCACTCTCTCCCTCACCCACCGGAGCGCCCGCAACTGGCTGCTCCAACGCCCGCTCGCCTCCCGTGTCTGCGTTTCAAACAAACGTTTACACCAGTAAACGCTACACCGAGTTTCGCTTCAAACGAATCTTCCAGCGCTGACCGCAGCACCCGCGTTAGCGCCGTTCAACCCGTGACGCCACCCGTGCGCAACGCTGCTGCTCCGCATCCCATCAGGGTCCCCATCGGGGAGATGGTCCAATTTTTCCAAGTAGCTAAATTACATTCTCGAGAAGTGATAATTAGAAAGCCCTTCCTTTGTTCCTCATAGTGTGACGTATACTTCCAGCTTCTGTCACTCAAAGCTATTCGGCTGTGTGTGTGCGTCAGTGTAAAGCGTTGTTCGAAGAACATCACACGCACAAATAAGGCACGAACGTATTAGCGCACGCTAGATAAATAAATACCGGAAAACCGAGAGTATATACTGGAATGCGCAGTTCGAGCAATTTTTAATTACGACTAGACAAACAACGAGACTCCCTTGATAAATGCTTACTTCGGTAATTAACGAGGATAATAACTCTTGGTTTTGGGGGAAGCAATTAGTAAGGGTCAGACAGTTCGAAAGTGTAGGAAATTTTATACGCTACTTTTCTCCGTAGTTCATCTCTTTTTTTTTTTTTTTTGCGATAGCTCCTCCAGGAAGTTGCTTCCGCACATCGTATGCCTTAAAGAAATGTTTGGCAGATGTTTGATACGTCTGCAGCGAGAAGCATCGACTGTATAGTGCGAGTTTCAATGCGTTAGACCAAGGGGAAGGCCACGCAAATAAAAACGGAGGGCCAAGAATTCAATGCCGAAGGCCAAGAAAGCAAAATAAAAAAATTATGGAGATAGGGAAAAGACGGAAGTGTACGAGTGGATTGCGTCGTGAGAGATGCGGGCATCGAGGCCTTTCAGACACGTCGAACTACCCGCCAGCGAACTTGGTCAGAGGAAGCGAAGAATAGAACCAATATCAGTACCTGCTTTTGTAGGCGGCCTGTGATGGCTGGGCAGGGCGCTTTTATTGCAGTAGTTTCTTCTCGATTGTTCGCCATTGCAGCCTTAGCGAAGGCAAGCGCCTATTGAAATCGAACTATGCCGCGGGTTCTCCTTTTTGCGACTTCTTTCGATGTGGTTCTTGTGCGTTTCGGTTTGAGCACAAAGTGGGATAGTGATTGACAGTCAAATTGTGCGCGCGCTTGTTCACTTCCTTCTCCATAATGCTGTCTCTGTGTTGCCGAGCGGAGTGATGCAGGCGAGTGTGTGAAAAGGAAGGCAGATAGAGATACAAAATTGCGATGCCGCGAACAGGTGAACAACTCGCAAACAACGCCTGGGAGTCGCCAGTGGCTCATCCAACCAAATCCTCGTGGCCTTATTTGTTAAAAGCATTGAGACACCAGACGTAAAGTACTTTTGACGTTGGCCAGAATCATCATGAGCAATATTCTTGCACTAAAATTTTGACAGTGGTAGCATTGGGAAAATATAAGAACTTGAAAACCCCCATGTCAAGAACAAGGACACGTTTTCCCCAGCACGGTGCCGAATTCGCCATCGGCGACTTGATTTCACCTTTTACGAACAATATGCAAAAGCCTGTATACAAGCACTTGGAACTGCTTTGGGACGGCATGAGAAAATAATAGCGAAAAAACCCCTATACTAACTGTGCGTACACGGTGCTGTGACAATCGTTGCAATATCAGCGATTACGACTTGAACTTCTCTGCAAACACTCATAGTACGGTCCAATGATCGTGGGGGGCAATCTCCATAGTTACGCGTGTACGCTTAGGTATACCCTGTGGTCGACGAGGCCCAATACATGGCTTGCAACACCTTACGAGCAGAGCGCTATACTGTCACTGCTTAAGCAGCCAATAGAAGAATTCCACTGCTTAAGCTGCTGATACAAGACCCTTCTACAAGGCATCTAAAGAAGACAGAAGTTCAGGGGAATATGCGTGCTTGAAGCGATGAAAAATCGTTGAACAAGGACTGTCGGAGCAAACGTTTGGGCATGTGAACTACATTTCCGCAATGCTGCCTTGACGAAGACATGTCCACATGCCCAGGGGCTAGTTGTTTGTGCATATAGTTGAAATTTGCAGCGTGCTACGGAGACGAACAAACAACAGCGCAGGAAGAAGAACAAGTTGTCAGGAAAAGTGCGAATCCTCGCACTTTTCCTGTCCGTTTTAGTTTCTTGCTGTGCCGCTTTTTAAGTGCGAAGTATTTATTAGCTAAACAAAAGCACTGTCATTCTATCTATCTATCTATCTATCTATCTATCTATCTATCTATCTATCTATCTATCTATCTATCTATCTATCTATCTATCTATCTATCTATCTATCTATCTATCTATCTATCTATCTATC
Organism: Rhipicephalus sanguineus; assembly: GCF_013339695.2. Lineage (NCBI taxonomy): Eukaryota > Metazoa > Arthropoda > Arachnida > Ixodida > Ixodidae > Rhipicephalus > Rhipicephalus sanguineus. Next base: position 94,715,876 of record NC_051181.1, read on the forward strand.
TATCTATCTATCTATCTATCTATCTATCTATCTATCTATCTATCTATCTATCTATCTATCTGTCTGTCTGTCTGTCTGTCTGTCTGTCTGTCTGTCTGTCTGTCTGTCTGTCTGTCTGTCTGTCTGTCTGTCTGTCTGTCTGTCTGTCTGTCTGTCTGTCTGTCCGCTAACGACATTGTGCTCTCCTGGACTTGTCCTTAACTGGGTATGCATCAAATTGGCATAGGAAGACATGAGTGCATGACGAACGCGATTCGCAGGTCGTGACACAATAACGTGACTTCCCTTTGCGTTCATTAAGAAATACTTTCCGCCAATAATGTGTGGCACATACCCGCATACCGCGGCCTGTGGTATGCAGGTATGCGCCCCAGATCAGTCCGTATTAACGCAAACTTCCGAAATCTTAACCCATGTCGCAGAAAACGTGGTGCCATTATCGGCGGCGTTGTCTGTGGGTTCAAAATCTCGATGGAAGCAAAGAACAAAAATCACGGCTCGAGCTGTAATCGTACCCAGGTGTTCTGCACGGCAGCCGAGTATTCTACCACATGTGCAATTGCTGAATAATCAAAAGTGTATTCGTAGTATCTCGTCTGCTCTATTGGGTTACAAGTTCTAACTCTAAGGTTAAATGAGATGACTACCTTTCAATTCTGGCTCCTATTAAAATCTGCCCAAAGGCTACTATGCATTCTACTGCCTCGTAGAATGCAGACCCCCTTTTTCGAATACACCTTCCTTCCTTAATCATTGCTTTCTGGAATTCCAACACATGTTTAGGTTCTCGAGTCTTTAGCGGGAGGTGATTTCGCAATGCAAAACCGATTTATGAAAGTTTCGACCCTATAGTTAAACTAAAAATTTCGACAATCGAACGTTTCAGCAAATAATCTTAGCGCTCATACGGACTGCTTTCTTACGCAAGCAGCGTTTTTGCGCGACTAGCAGCATATTCAGCCCTAAGCTCAGCTGATAGTTTGAATATTTATTTTGCTAGATAGTCTAAACATCAACACTAACAAAAACCCTAGATGGTTTAATGGTATTACTACATGGAACTTCGACACTGTTGCTGTGTGTTTGCTAAATAGTTTTTGCCCTCCCGACAGGCTATTCGGATTTTTCAGCAGAGAATCTCAAATCTGGCAGTGGAGGCAGCATAGCTTTCTAAAAATACTGGGCCATTTATATGAAGAACATCTCAAAGCCGGATATCACCGAGGCATTTGCGGAAGAACAGGAAGCAGTTCATCCTGGGTAAATCCGAGGTGTTATGCTGTGTGCCTCGAGTAAAAGCAAGAACAAACAGCTCACCGCCAGACAGGTTCTTTCTTTGCTTCTTGTCTCGATGTCTTTTCGCGAAGCTACCAGTAATGAAACCATACCGACAAGCTCAATGCCAAACCCTTTTAAAAGCAAGAAGCCCGAAGTTTTAACCATAAAGCCGAACCGGGTAGGGTGTAAGGGCCGCTGTCAAGATCAAAGAACCGCCATCCAAGAACTGCATGCATGGTGACTGCCTTGAAGAGAAGGAAACTACTAAAAGAAAGATATTCCCTTGCGTTCCCAGCGGCTGAAAATCAATGCTTCTGTCTTACTTGTGACAGGCGCTCCGAGAATCTGTCAGCTCACTTCCTTTGCGTTGAAGGTCTCGAGGCAACAAGAGGGCGGAAATATGACAGTTAGAAAGATATTTCATGTGGCGTAAATAAGAGCCGCGCAAGGTTTCGTGTGTTGTCTGCTTCCGTGTTCTTGCAAGGGCGTTGTGGAGGTTGAAAACTTTTGATCCGCGATACAGGAAGCTGCTGGCTCGAAAAAGCTGCAGGCTTTGAAGCTCGTGCAGATTCCTGAGATGGGGACGGCGCTTCTTGCGTTTAAACATCCCGACAAGTTTTTGATAGTCTCACGGGGAGCATCGACCAAGAAGAGGGTGTACGCTGCGCACGAAGCGAATATGACAATGTAGCGAGAGCATCGGGCGCGTGGTTATTATTAGTAATAATTGTTGGGGTTTAACGTCCCAAAACCAAGATATCATATGAGGGACGCTGTAGGGTAGGGCTCCAGAAATTTCGGCCACTTACGTTTCTTTAACGTGCACCTAAATCTAAGAATACGGGCCTCAAGCATTTTCACCTTCATCGAGGCAAAAATGCTTGAGGGATGCTTGACGGCGGGATCGACTCCCGCCGAGGCCGGGAGTCGATCCCACGGCCTTCGGGTCAGCAAACGGTGGTGGGTGCCGGTGCGTGGCGTCTGGGAAGCATCGTGTCCTCAACAGCGTTTCGTTGTTTGGCCGTACGGAGCTAGCGGGACATATTTTAAGCAGGGTTGCCAGGTTTGGCTACTTGCGCCCGTCTGGCTACCTTTTTTGGGCCGGTGGCGACAGAAAAAAAAACTTCTTGGCTACTTTTTGGGTACTTTCGTGCTACGCCAATTTGCATGCAGTTATCACTATCTTGTGACGTCGCAGCCACTGGCGTCCGAGTATGCAGCAACAAAATATGGCGGCCAAGACTTGTCTCCAGTTCCGAAAATTAAATTTGGCTCTTGCATGACATAAAAATACATTTGGATGCGCGGCTGAGACTCGGGGGGGGGGGGGGGTGGAAGACTGTTGCACGGATGCCCACTTTACGGACCAGGATAGTGCTGAACCTGAATTTAAACTGCAGTTGGAAGCGAACAGGAGGATCGAAAGCTCTCCGCGTCCAGGATGCTCAGCACTCGTCGGCATTAGAAATCTGATATCCGATGAACTGTCAGTTATTTTTTAGAATTAGGTACAGACTGCGACTCTGGAATATCTTTGTTCGTTTGTTTCCTCGTCAACATGGCCTGGATCAACTCCGTGGCATCCGCCAAGACTACGTCTTCCGAACAGGTTGATAGTAATTTGAATATAGCATAGTGAATTAACGAGAAAAAATTATAATAAAAGAGCATATATAAAAGGCAAAGAGCAATTATTGTGCGATTGCGCAAGCGGACCTGACAGCTGCATTGACCTGACCAGACCAATTTAGTATTGATATGCTAGATTTTATATCAGTCTATTTATTAATTTTCTAATATATTTGTAAAATGTACGTAAAGATAAAATGGAACACGTTTAACAGCTTGAATAAAATTACACACCGATCAGAGGCATCCCTGCGTCACTATCCCAGAACCAGAGCATCGACAGTGAGTAGGATTCCTGAAGTTATGTGTAACACTACTTTCGAAAGCGGAATAACAAGGCCTTTTTCTGAACAATGAATATTGGCGACATGATAAAAATAACATGGCTTATCCCCCTTTCATAGGAATCGGCACAACACGAAAGCGAAACGTGACTTCACAAGGGTAGTTGAGCGTTTATTGCGCATTTTTTTTCGCCATTAGGGCGAAGGAATGAATGCTACAGCAACAAATTGTAATGCCACGCGAAGAACGGCAAGCAGCTCAAAACTTCCAGCGCGCTCTCAAGCAGAAAGGACGCACGAAAAGAACATACGCAGGACGAACGCGAAATAACAACTGTCACAATTGTTACTTCTTTGTGTGTGTGAGCAGCACGCTCCTTTCGGAAACGCGGCCGCAGCAGCGAGCGAAGTGACCTTCTGCTCTCCGTAACGCCAATGGAAACTTGCGGTGAAATCACAAGGCGTACAAACCGCCCCATCACGAGATAAGAGCGCGCGCACGAGAGGCACCCCGACACCCCCTGTAGACGCAACGCGCGGGGCGCCGACCTTTAAAGCGCGCCCTTTGTGCCCTTCGCACCATCTCGCTAGTGATAACAAGAACACGCCGAAGCCACCGAGGTCTGAGTACCTCCAACGGTAAAATGGAGTATATAAATAGCTCGCCGTTAGTAAGCTGAAGAACGAATGCTCTGTGGCTGAGTGGATGCGCGCCGCGCGCTGCGGAGCGAGGAGACGTAGGTTCGACTCCGGGCAACCGAACTTTTAGGGGCGAAGCACCCTTAAGACCTCACAATGTCCGTCCGTCCGTCGACCGTAGTCAACAGTAGAAGCGTAGGTGCAAAACAGCTGCGCATATACCGTCTACAGAGCGAGCATAGCGCGCATATGGTTTAAAAATAGAGCGTACTCGGCACGGCGCCGCTCGAAAGCTGCTCGAAAACAAGAGCATCGATTAGCAGGTGAGAACATGCGCAAAACTGTCTACAGAGCGCGCGTACCGCGCACTTGGTCCCAGAATAGACCGTTCTCGGGTGCGGCGGAGCGAGACCTCGTCTTTGCCAACTTCAGGCTGAATCCGATCGAAGAGCCACTGGCTCTACATTTTACGGACCACAAAGCAATAATAATGAAGGCAAAATGGAATGCACGACTGAACATAGCGTACGAGTTATGACCAATGAAACACATTGTATTATAACTGTACAGATGCGTTGTCACTCATTTATATGCGCGAGTTGGCATGTCACGGGAGATTCACGTTTACCGAACGATGCCCAGTGCTTCGCCCACTCATAGTCATTCACTTCGTGGGTATGCGTAGATTTTCAGATGCGAAGAATCTTATGCGGAGTTAAATCCGGTGGTGGTGGTGGTGTGCGGCGTGACCACCCTTACTGCGCATTCGCAAACCCTCCCCACACACCTCCTCTTCACTCCCCCTCTCCGATGGCCGCCTCTCCTTCGGTGGCTCTAGACCATGGTGTAAGATATACACTCTTTAGGTGGGGACACTCCTCGGCTTGCATGCAGAGGGCGTTCGACCAGATAAAGTAACAACGGCGCGCGTCTGTTGGTCCGGTGACAGCAGCGGGTACCTATCGGCGGGAAGACGCAACTTAGAGAGAAAAAAATGCTTTCTGCACCGTTGCTATAGCAACCAACGTGGTCGCGGCAACGCCGGCGTGCGCCGCACGTCTCGTTTTTCGCTCGCAATAAACGCGGTATGCGTTTCCAACTTTACTTGCTGGCGTGGCATGGCCGCGTTCGTTGACTAGGAAATTCAGATTTCCCGCGAAGCGCCAGTTGCTACAGGAACGCGTTTTTGTGTTGAAGTTGCGTCATCCCGCCGATAGGTATCCGCTGCCGTCAGCGGATACCTATCGGCTGCTCAGCGTTGTTACTTTATCTGGTCGATGGAGTCTCGCGGGTGTCCTCACCTAAAGAGTATATATCTTACACCGTGCTCTAGACGCAGGGTGCTCGTGCTCTCCTTCCCTCGCTGAAGAATCCCACGACGACACCAATGGCATGGACTGCAGAGAGGCAGACGCACATGATCTTGCGACTTTGCTGGAGTCGAATACCTCGGACACCGGCAGTTCCTGCTCAAGCTAACCATTTCCTCGCTGCTTCGAATCCATGCATGGTTCCCTTTAGCGGGAGATGGCGTAATTTTTTGCTTCTAATTCTTTTTCTTTGACATCTGTTAGTGTATATTTTACAACGTCATATCCGTGACGGAAATACGTCAGCGGAGCCGTGGTGGACCCGCCATAAAACACTTTCGTGTTAAAATGACGTTCAATTGTTTCTATTTCTGCGCAGGATTGACATACGGGTGATATCACCAGACCAGCCCTGTGTAAGTATAGGTCTAGTAGTGTTAACTGCTCAGACTTCGTCATCGCGCATGAAACAATTGTGAAATGACTGCAATTTAATCCTCCATCCCAGCAACTGTGTTTTTTACGACATTCATGCAGAACTCATTTTTATTGCCGCCACAAGTTTGGTAGTCCTATAGTCGTTTTAATTCACGCAAGACGCACGAAGAGAGCGTCATTTCTGCACGAGCACAAGGATCTTCGTCGTCCTGCACGAAATGATTGCTGAAGTCAACAATTTATGGTTTATACTCACCAATTATGATTTTTGAAGGTCTTTTTGTGTACTTACGTACGTTTCCACCAAAAGTATCTTCAATTGAGTAATTCAAATAAAAACGTCGCAGTTGTTTTCACGCACATGTAGCTACTTTGGGCTAGTCTTAAAGGGACACTTTACAGCAAAACGATTTTTCTCATGTAAGTAAAGTACTATTTCACCATACCAATAACACCACGCTTGCGGCGAGAACACTGCATAGCAAGCGAAAAAACGCGCAAAAAGAACATGTAGGAGGCGACGCCACCTTGAAATTTCCGCACCATTCGCCGTGACGTCATATGTTTTGACGGCGCCTACTAGGGACTACGTAGTTCCTAATCGGTAAAAATGAAGTACATTGTTCTTTGAGGGGCCCATACACTTACCCTACCATGTTTGGGTAATTTTATTGAGCCAATGGTGCCAAAATACGATAATTACAGTTTGAAATTTGTGACGCTACGCGGGGAGATTTCGGTGCGAAACTTAAAAATGATATTTTGGACTGTACTTTCTCCTCTATTAATAAACCTATGATGACGAAATTAACGACATTAGGCTTCTCAGAGCACAATTTATCGACCTAAACCGATTCATTGTTTCTCTTTAGTGTCCCTTTAATGCCCTTGGCTCATTCTTGGCTAGTTATTACAATTTCTTGGCTAGTTTTCTGTCTTTTTGACCTGGCAACCCTGCTTTGAAAGTCACGTGATTTGCTGGTTCGATAGAGTCAAAGGGTTTACAATAACCGAGAGCTGAGCTAGTTGCTTCGTATTCATGTTAAAATACAGGGCGGGCAAGCACGTGCACCAGAGAGAAGCCAAGACCGCACTAACTCTGTTTGTGGTGGAGTGACTTCTCTATTGTGCCAAAGTTTGCGCGCGCTGTCTTTTAACATGAATTCGGGGCAAAGGGGTAGAATATATGCAACGACAAACAAGGAAGACTGCTGACCTCATTCCCACGCGCTGTCAATGTCTTAACGGATGTGACTTCGTGATTTATTGAGACGCAGCACCATTTTAATGGTCAAGGAAGTCAGAACGCAGTGCATACTCCTCAGAAAAAGTTACACCATCTCCCGCTAAAGGGGACCATAAGGCGATGCGAAGCAGCACGGGGGGTGCACGCCGCGTTTGCACACGGCATTTGCTCCGGTCGAGGAATTTGCGCTGGAACCGGGCGTCGGCACCGTCGAAGCCTTCAGCTGCTCCGCGATCTCGGCAGGCGCTAAGGTATTGCTGCAACTGGCGCCGACGTTGACGTTGGAACTAATGACACTAGCGCAGTGTACGCGAGCCTTTTATCTAAACAAGGAGGGGGAGTGGAGAGGAGGTGTGTGGAGAGGGTTTGCACATGAGCAGTAAGAGTGGTCACGCCGCACACCGAAGTGAACTCCGCCGTAAGATGCTTCGCATCTAGAAGCTTGCGCGATCTCTGGCGCCCGCGACGCTCAGCATGCTAGCGTAGTGACACGGAGTGCACACTGTCATCAGATCAAATGGTCGGAATAGTATCCTTGATGCTTGACACCACGCATGATCGCTTATTATCGAATGTTTACTGCAAATTTTACGGCCCTTCACAGTACGAGTCATAACACCTGAAATAGCGCACCGCACATGCTACTTTGTATTTCGTGTGTGGCTTGTCACGTTTGGCCCTGAAATACATCGTGAAAGACGCCATCGTGCATTGACCTGTCTGGCGGAATGGTTTCTTCCCGGATCAGCGCTTGGACGGACCACTGTGCCCCGCTCTTTCCGGGAAAGGGATCATGCACCTGTGCTCGAGCGAGCGAGCTGGGGTGCTGTGCATGATGGCCCGAGCTCCTCGGGGACACGAGCTTGCACCGAGCTCGCATTACGGCGGTCATGACAGGAAGACAGTGTGGAGCACGCGATAGCAGCGTTTATAAAAACGGCTACAAGAACGAGCATGGCGTCACAAACGCATGTGCGGCATTTGCGGCGGATTTCAAAGGAACGCCGCGTGCGAATGCATCAGCGCCGCCACTCAGTCAACATTTTCACAGTGTAGCGACGTCAGCGTGATTGCCGCGCTATCTTTTTGCCAACTGATCATCGCGCCACCCATGGGCGTGTTCGTGGCCGTTTGTCCTCTTTCGGGAAATTCTTTCGTTCCACCTGCAGCATGGAAATTTCCACTCTCGAAGGCAACAAGGGGCGCACACGCAGCACTCTGGTGCAGCTCGTTTCGCTTCTCTTGAATATTACAAATAAATAAATGGACAGGTTACTGCTATACTTACATTACACGTCAGGAGATTTTTCGGTAGTAACGAATAGGTAGAAACAAAGTCTCCACAAACAAGTAATTAGTAACACTTCTTGCCGCAAATCCCACCAGTGGCGCTTGATCCATGGCCGTGAGTGGTACGTCGTGAGCGCGGTGAAATTGAATGCGAGACATTGTAGCCACGTGATGACATAACCTTTATTTCTGCATGCGTGTGTGCATAGTCTGTGCGATTAGGGTCGTTGATGAATCGTGCCGCTCGATGGCGTTGCGGCGTGAGCACTACTCCTCGGCAAGAGCAAACGCGGTGGGCAGACCCTATATTCGCCGCGGGCGTCTGTCAATCAAATTGATTGACACGCGAACTCGGTACAAACTCGTTGATTCTGAAAACGGCCCAGTTGAACTCGTGACCGTTATAGTGCCGGTGTGCCTGTAAAGTGTTTCATGCGGTGGACGCTACTCAGCAACTTCTTTGCAAATAAAACAATTTGCTCAGCTTGCACTACTTGAGCAAGGCTTTGGCCATCGGAGGAGCCTAGCTTATTCCAGCTTTTTACTTGGCTCGTCTACTCAGTATGCTTGGTCTGCTTCGGAGTAATGACCGTGTCAGTTCGGTCTGAATATTGGTGCTATTGATTAGGCAGGTCTTAACATGATATTGAATAGTCCTGTCTTAATTGTTAATATTGTTGCGAATATATTTATAACTTATTGACAGTGTAGGATGGTTCAGCAGTCAAGATGGCGGTTGTTACTTCCAGCACACCGACACGTCGTCTGCCTCTTCTTTGCACCCCTCACCATAGTCATAGCTGCAACCCCGCTACATCGACCTCCGGCGGCGAAAGCGCCGACTCGGCGCCTGTTAGCAGGTGGTGGGCGAAAGGTACGGCTTCAGGCGAGCGACGTGGACGACGTTTGAAGACGTAGAGGGCGCCGTAGGGTCCAGAGGGGCGATGTCATAGGTAACCTCAGTCACCTGGCGTAGCACACGCTAGGGGCCGGAGTATTTGGGCAGAAGTTTTTCGGCCAGGCCAACATGCCGAGACGGAGACCACAGGAGAACGAGGTCACCCGGATTGAAGCGAACGTTCCGGTGGCAACTGTCGTATTTATGTTTCTGGCTGAGTTGCGAGTCCGAAAGGCGTCGATGGGCGATCTGACGGGCCTTTTCGGCTGTGCTGATAGCGTGGCGAGCATATTCGGTGGAGATGTGGTCAGGGATGGGTACGAGCGTGTCGAACGGCAAGGTCGGTTCTCTTCCATACAAAAGGTAAAAGGGAGAATATCCAGCAGTGTCGTGGCGCGAGCTGTTGTAAGCGAAAGTGACAAAGGGTAGAGCAATGTCCCAGTCGCGATGATCAGTCGAGACATACATGGCGAGCATGTCAGTGATCGTGCGATTCAAACGTTCTGTGAGTCCGTTCGTTTGGGGATGATAGGCCGTTGTAAGCTTGTGCTTGGTTGCACAAGAGCGAAGTAGGTCCTCGATTACCTTGGATAAAAAGTAGCGGCCTCGGTCTGTGATGAGTTGACGAGGAGCGCCGTGATGTAAGATGACGTCTTGTATCAAAAAGTCGGCGACGTCTGTAGCGCAGCTGCTCGGGAGAGGTCTCGTAATGGCAAAACGGGTAGAATAATCCGTAGCGACGGCGACCCATCTGTTACCGTTGTGAGAAAGTGGGAAAGGTCCCAGAAGGTCGAGGCCGACACGAAAAAAAGGCTCAGCAGGTATGTCTATGGGTTGAAGGAGCCCGGCGGGGTGTACAGCTGGCCTTTTCCGGCGTTGGCACGACTCGCAAGAAGCGACATAACGATGTACGGAACGGTAGAGGCCGGGCCAGAAAAAGCGTCGGCGGACACGGTCGTGCGTTCTGGCAACACCAAGGTGGCCGGCCGTTGGTACATCATGTAGTTGCTGAAGTACGGTCGAGCGGAGATGAGTGCGTACTACAACTAGTAGTTCCTGTCCCACTGGGCACACGTTCCGGCGGTATAAGATACCGTCTATGATGACGAACATGCGAAGCGAACTGTCCGTCGAGTCAGTATTCAGGCGGGTGATTAGATCTCGTAGGGACGCGTCACGCTGTTGCTCGTCACCGATGTTGCTGAAAGCAGAGAGCGAGGAGATACAGATGGACGTGTCATCCGTTACGTGGTCTGGATCGTCAACGGGGTACCGAGAAAGGCAGTCGGCGTCTTGATGTAGACGGCCGGACTTGTAGACCACTGTGTACGTGAATTCCTGGAGGCGCAGAGCCCAACGAGCTAGGCGCCCTGTTGGATCTTTGAGTGCTGAAAGCCAGCATAGAGCGTGGTGGTCTGTGGTAACGGTGAAAGGTCGACCATATAAATAGGGGCGGAATTTACCAACTGCCCATACAAGCGCCAGGCACTCGCGCTCAGTAATAGAGTAATTGCGTTCGGCAGGGGAGAGGAGCCGGCTGGCATACGCAAGAACTCTATCATGACCGGATTGACGCTGGGCTAACACAGCGCCAATGCCGTAACCACTAGCGTCTGTGCGGACCTCGGTTTGAGCAGACGGGTCGAAGTGGGCGAGGATCGGCGGTGTGGTGAGCAGCGTAATGAGGCGGGAAAAAGCACTGGCTTGGTCAGGACCCCACCAAAATGGCACATCTTTCTTGAGAAGATCAGTGAGGGGGCGGGCAATATCTGCGAAGTTTCTGACGAATCGTCGGAAATATGAGCATAGGCCCACAAAACTTCGAACGTCTTTGGCACAAGTTGGTACGGGAAAATCGAGGACAGCGCGAACTTTGTCGGGATCGGGTCGGATGCCAGATGAGTCAACGAGATGCCCGAGAATAGCAACTTGGCGATGGCCAAAGTGGCATTTCGATGAATTAAGTTGTAGCCCAGCCGCACGAAACACTGAAAGAATGGACGAAAGTCGGTCGAGGTGAGACTCAAAGGTGGCGGCAAATACAATGACGTCGTCCAGGTAACACAGGCAGATAGACCATTTAAAGCTGCGCAAAAGCGTGTCCATCATCCGCTCGAACGTGGCCGGCGCATTGCACAAGCCGAACGGCATGACTCTGAATTGGTAGAGACCGTCAGGCGTTACAAAGGCAGTCTTCTCACGGTCGAGGTCGTCTACGGCGATTTGCCAGTAACCAGAGCGTAGGTCTATCGAAGAAAAATAGGTAGCACCATGAAGGCAGTCCAGGGCATCATCGATACGAGGAAGCGGGTAGACATCCTTTTTGGTGATCTTGTTTAAATGCCGATAATCCACGCAGAAACGCCAGGTGTTGTCTTTCTTTTTAACTAAGACTACGGGGGAAGCCCACGGACTCGAAGAAGGCTCAATAATGCCTTTTGTGAGCATCTTGTCGACCTCCTGTTGAATAACTTGGCGCGCTGATGGTGAAACTCGGTAAGGACGCCTGTGAATTGGAGCTGAATCACCGGTATCTATGCGGTGCTTGACTTGCGAGGTTTGACCTAAGGGCCTACCGTCGAAGTCAAATATGTCAGAGTAGATCATAAGGAGATCACTGAGGTCTTTAACTTGAGAGGGCAAAAGTTCTGAGGCAATCATCTTGGTGATGTTGTTGTGCAGTGTAGAAGAGTTGACTGCGTCGACTCTATGCGGGTTCGGAGAGACGACAACGGGCAGTTCAGGTGACACCGATGAGATCTGGCACTCGTGCGACGGTGACAGAGTAGCAAGAGCAATGCCTTGTGGTAGGACTTGAGGGCTGAATCCGAAGTTCAGAAGAGGAAGGCACGTCTTGTTCGCTGTAACAGTTACAACTGTGTACGGAGAGGAGACGCTGCGGGCCAGTAGAACACTGGGAGAAGGAGAAACCACGTAATGACCATCCGGTACATTGGGATAGGGTTCAACAGCGACGCAAGTTAGGGCTTGTGGTGGCAGACGAATAGCCTCAGCACACGAAAGTTTGGTCTGAACCACCTCCGACACGTCGGCGGACGCAGGCATGTCAAGTTGTACAACACCGGCCGAGCAGTCAATGACAGCAGAGTGGTCAGACAAGAAATCGAGTCCGAGGATGACATCATGTGGACAATGAGCGAGAACATGAAACAGAACGGACGTCTGGCGGTCGGAGAACCTCACACGTGCCGTGCACATTCCGAGTACAGCCGGAGTTCCTCCACTAGCGACACGTACAAATAGGGACTCGGGCGGCGTAAGGACCTTATTTAATCGTGCACGGAGATCAGAGCTCATAATAGAAATATGTGCGCCGGTATCAATGAGGGCAGTAACAGGTAGGCCATCCACTTCCATAGCAAGCAGGTTCTGGTCCGTAGTGAGGGTCAGCAGAAGGTTTTCAGGTCGGGGGTCGAATGCAGCGTCACCTCCGGGAGCTGCATTGCTCAGTTTTCCTAGTATGGGCGTCCAGTAGGGTGGGGCGACGAATGGCGACGGGGCTGAGGTGACCGGGAGCGACGATCGCTTGAGGACGGCGAACGGCTGGAGCATCGGACCGATGTCGCAGGAGCCTCAGCGTATGCTCCACCGTCACGAGCGGGAAACTGCAGGGGCCGGTGGTTGTCGTCACGTCGATAGCCAGAAAACGAGCGAGACGGAAAGGTGCGAGAACGACAGTAGCGAGAAATATGTCCTACACCGTGGCAACGAAAGCACATCGGCTTGTCGTCCTGCGTTCTCCACTGGGCAGGGTCACGATAGCGGCGAAACATTTCCGGTGCACGAGGAGGCGTTATGGAACTGACACGAGGTTCCGTCAACGAACACACCGGCTGCAGTCCGACATTTGCAAGCTCTTCCCTCACAACCTGCTGGATCAACGAGATCGTTGGTCGAGGATCATCAGATGGCCGCGTCAGGAAAGAAGGTGGCGACGCCGCCTCGATTTCTCGTTTTCCCGCTCTCGTTGGTAGGCGGTTGACCGCATGGCGGCTGAAGGTCCTCGCAAGATGATGTAGCGGCCGTGTTCGCAAGTCGCACGAAATGCTGGGCAATGCGGCGACTCTTCAGTTCTTCGAACCGGCGGCACTCTTTGATGATGTCGTCCACGGTGGAGCAGTCTTTAGACACTAGTAAATTGAAAGCATCATCCGCAATTCCCTTGAGCAAGTGGCTTACTTTGTCACCCTCTGACATGTTGGTGTCGACCCGTCGGCAAAGGGCCAGGACGTCAAGGATGTAGGAGACATACGATTCGGTCGAAGATTGTGCCCGACAGGAGAGTTCTTTAGAAGCGGCCCGCTGGCGTCCGACGGCTCTACCAAATAGGTCACGAAGCTTCTGTTTACAGGCATCCCAACTGGTTATGTCAGCTTCATGAGCCTGAAACCACGTACCTGCTGTTCCGCAGAGATAGAAGTCAACGTTGTCAAGCATAATTGTAGGGTCCCACCGGTAGACCGCTGCAAACCGCTCATACTTCGCGATCCAGTCATCGACGTCAACGTGGTCGGTGCCGCAGAAGTTACCGGGATCGCGGGGTTGAGTCAACACGACCGGCTGTACCGGCTGTACCGGAGGCGCGGTCGAAGCGGCAGGAGCAGAGTTGCTTTCTGTTGACATATTGCTGCTGTCCAGGATACGTCCGCTACGGAGTTCCGTCTTGCGTAGTACCCAGCACCACCACCAAAATGTTGCGAATATATTTATAACTTATTGACAGTGTAGGATGGTTCAGCAGTCAAGATGGCGGTTGTTACTTCCAGCACACCGACACGTCGTCTGCCTCTTCTTTGCACCCCTCACCATAGTCATAGCTGCAACCCCGCTACAATATTTTCGTTACCACTATAATTACTCAGATTTAATTTGCAAGGTCCTGAATAGTACAGAGGTAATTAGCATAATGCTAATTAGCACGATCCAATTAACACGATCTTTTTGAGTAAGGTCCTGGTTATGTTGGTTTTAATTACACGCTCTTAATTAGCGCCGTGTTAATTGGTATGATCTTAATTACCTTGTTCTTAGCTTTACAGGGCTTCATTCGCATGGACTTAGTAAGACGGCTTAATTAGCTCGGACTAAGCATGATTTGCCTTAATCGGCTTGGTCATAGCATGTCCCGACTTAGCTAGGTAAACTGCCCAGCCAATTAACTAATCAGCCGGGCACACGTGCTCGGCGAGCGAGCAGACGATGAAGAAGAGGACGAAGAGGGCTTGCGCCGACCGAGCAACGCGCTAGAATGTACAGGTCGACCATGGTAATTGTACACGTGGCCTCGGCGATTAGCTCCAGCCGCGGTGTTGTAAGGCGCTCGGTCGGAACTAATCTCAGAGGCCACGGTGTTGATTATTTTAGGGATACTTAGTGAAAATATCAAACGCTTGAAAATGAATTCAAACGGCCCGCGCACGCATACAAATATAGTTAGTAGTACTTTCTGCCATTGTTCTTGCAAGGGTGCACTTCTGCACTCAGTGGAATGGCAAACAAATGAAAGAAGGTGCCTCTAGTTTGAAGACACCATCCAAACTTCTCGACCGCCCTTCACGTGCCACCGAGTTCAATCGTAACCTTTGGAACGCAGCGGGCGCTGAATGATGAATTTGACCTTTTCTTACTATTAGCTCCTTGTGATGAGTGTAGTGCGCGCTTGAATTGTGCGCCTCTGAAAAGTGTGCGTCATAAAGCTCTCCGACGCTCAAGTCTTAGAGAGCTGTCGTAAACAGAAAAAAGAACCTGCATCACACTCCTTCAAAAGGGGGTGTCGCCAGAGCTCGGGAAGATCCCGGGTTTCGCCAAACTCGGGCCATCCTGCATAGCACCCCTGGTCTGTCATCGTGCCTTACGCGGAAGCCCGACAACGGAGTCCGGATCACCCCTTCCGGCGAGGCGGCTTCCGCGTGAGACGGAGCCGCTGGAAAGCTTCCCATTTAACCAGAGCCTGTTTTCACCTTAACGCAAATATAACCGTTTTCAGGTGCTTGAGAAAGTGGCCGTCATCTCCTCCGAAGTTAGCGACCACACCGGACTCAACGTCTTCGCCGGGAGTTCTTAGGATCATGTCGCCGAAGCGTGGGACTCGTACTTTGGTACTTTGGGATTGTGTGGTGCAGTGATGTGGTCCATTGGATGTTTTGTTTTGTTTTATTTTGCCTTGTGTTCGATATTTCGAGTGGCCCACTTCTTCCTTTCTGGTCGGCTGAGAACTGAGACGGCAAAGGACCGGATTTGCTGTCACCGCTTCTCTAGTTCCGCAGTGCAAGCAGACGCGGAGCTATAAAAGCGGAAGGCGTTTGTACAAAAACGTGAATTCAGTGGTGTGAAATATGAAGTGAAATGATGGAGTGAAATGCTCTCTTTTGTAACTACGTAAATAAACCTACGTTATTCTGTGAGAACTCGTTCTCCCTACTGGAAAACATCGGCTATGTGGACGATGGCAGAGGCCACCTACTTTAACGATACCCGTCGGACCACACTCCTTACAGGCTGCGTTTTTTTTTTGTCTCTTGGAAACTGTCTCATAAAGCAGCATTTTTCCTCCTCTCGGGTGTCGGCATTTCGTTATTAGCGATGCTCACACCGAGAAAAAATTGGCCGCGTATCTGCGTGCTTCGCTGCAAATGTCGTCTAAAGACGATAGAAGAGGCGCTGCGTGAGATATGGACGCCATCTGGAAATACGTCGGGAAACATCAGTGCTGTGTTGCGGGCTGGTAGTCCCGGCGCAGCAGCAGGCGAAGACCGGCGGTGACGAACACGACCGGCGGGGACGCCAGCCAGCCTGAACACGCGGTTTGGCGCGAAGCGCTGAAGCATAAGAAACGTCCGCACTCAACGAGTACTCTCCACACACTCTTTTATTTACACGCCGCCTGTGTAAAAGGAACGCCAGAGCGGCGCCCCATGGCATTCATACAGTGCAATACAGAACCGAAACCGAAACACAACAATGAGCTCGTGCAGAAGGCACGGAGGAAGACAAGTTTAACGCGCAGTCTCATTTTCAGCGCAGCTTAAGAAACTAGGGTCTTTAGAATTACGTATGTATGCATTTTCTATTTAAGGAACACACCACCTAATACTTGCCTAGTCATGTGGCGCCTCAGATATGCGTAATGTTTGCTTTTTGATCAATAATGTACACAAGTATGAACCTAGTCAGCCGTTCAAGATGGCTGGCCCTTGGGCAAGTGGTTCAACTTTGGCCGGGTGGCTGAATCGAGGGACGTGTCGACAAACAGAAAGAGAGACCAAAATTTCTCCGTTTAAGTATCCCAAGAAAGACTATCGTCTTAAAAAAAAGCGAAATGGTTCCACTAAAAGATGTTAAGGCGGCTTCACACTAGTGGTGTCCAGCCTCAAGAAAGTGCAAAGCTGGATGGCCTTGTTTGTTTCTCATTCTTTGTCTGTTTCTTCCTTTCTTTACTTGTTTTAACAGCGAAGCTGTTGAGCAAATCATTCCTTGTGAGTCGATCGCAGAAAACTATCATCATCTTAACGGATGTGTGCCACTGTGTGGCTACCTGAGAACGAGTACAGAGAGAGGGAGAGAGAGAGAAACAAACAAAGAAACAAACAGAGAGACGGAAAGAACGATACAAAGAAGAGAAAGGAAAATTTTTCACGACGCGGGAATCGAACCCGCGTACCATCGAACCACTCGTCTATCCAGGCTTTTTTTTTTCTTTATTACCTGCTTATCACATGGAACAAACAAACCCAAGAGGAAGCGCTATTTACAACACAAACACTGGTTGCGTAAAAGGGGAGAGAGAGCGACAGGGAAAAAAGGGAAAGGTCCAACTGGGAATAATGAGGACACTCTGAAACTTCTTCATTTGTAAAAGAGGCTCTACGCGATCTAACCAATCAGGAACATCTTCAAAAAGTTTCTGTTCTTCAACAAAACGGGTTATGCTTTGTTTGAAGTATTGACGCTCATGTGGACGGGCGTCCACATCAGCGTGCTGTATGGCCATCCTGCACTTCCATATGCTGTGGAGTGTAATCAACATTATTAGATCAAACGCTGTCCCGTCATCACTTTCCACAGAGAGATACCGAATACCAGTTGGGTCTAAGGGAAAATCTTTTTTGATGGTACGCTGCAGTACGTCCCATAAAGGCACGGTGTCCCAGCAGTCGAGGAACATGTGGTCTATCGTTTCTACTTTTCTGCATATCAAGCGATCGGTTCCCCATGGCACAAACATGCCCTTTTCCTCCAGCCAAGGTTTGACAGGTAGTGTACCTGAATGTAGTTGAAAGAAGAATGTTTTCATTCCTGCACGTACCATTATTCTTTTGACCCTTTTCAGTACATTTCTCCATCGACCCCTAGGCTACATGGTTCTATACAGCGGTACAGGTAGTACAATGTCACAAAGGTCTTTCTACAATTCCTTCGGTGCCACAGTGGAAAGATAATCGAGCGAAAATCGAGTGGACAAAAATTACAAGCTAAAACTACTTCCTTAGAAATTCATGTAAATTTCCAGGCAAATATTTCGAAGATACAACAATGTTCGGCAAACGTGTGCACTGGCGGAGCTGGCACACAGAGCGCTGAAAAGGGCCCTGTACATTGCGTAAGAACAGAAAGCGATTGACAATCTGGCGCAAAAAGAGGTGTGTCAATCCTAGCCCCCGATTTCTAACTCGCAAGAGCAAATTAGTCCGAACTGTCCTTTCCTATGTTGACCTCCACACGAACACTGCAAGAACACGGTGAAATTTCTGGATGTTAACTCTCGAACAGTGAAGAATCTCGAGCACATACCAAACTTTACTGACCAAAAATAAGCTGAACAGTTGCTCTAGGAAATATTTACCATTTCCATCCGTTCCATTTGTTCGTCCTATCACGCAACTCAGCAGCCTGTTCCTGCCAGTATGGGTCGCTGTTCTTGTAGTGATGTAAAGGCGCCCCGAGATATTTCACGGGTTTGTTAACGAAGTGGATATTAGCAAAAATTTCAGGGTTCCCGGACCATTCCTCATGCCAGAAACCCATACACTTTGCCCTATCACCTTACTTCCGGTTGCAGAACAGTATTGCTTAATCTTTTCTACCGCATGTGTAATGCTCTCATAGACAGTGCAAAGAATGGCGATACCATCTGCATAGGCGAGAAGACGTGCTTCGACCTCATGCAGTTTAAATCCACGTATACATTCACTGTTTACAACGCTGAGACAAAATGGTTCAATGAATAAACAAAACAACAGCGGAGATAAGGGGCACCCCTGACGCACAGATCTCTGCAGACTGATGGGCACACCGGCAACCTTAGTGACAATCAGTTGTGTTGAGCAATCCCGATGCGCCATAGCCACTCCGTCTCTAATTACGCTTCCTACATTGACATAATCTAAGAGACAGAGTGAGTGAGTGAGTGAAACAACTTTATTCGGTCCACAATAGACGCGAGTAAACTCAACGTCACCTGGCTAGGCCCACTCGGGGACCATCAGGTTAAACCTGACGGCCCTCGCGCGGGCCCTCTGGACGGCCAGGATTTGAGAGGTCTGGTCCTGGGCCTTAATGAGCCTCTTCATTTCCGCTTGGGTGAAAGGGGGACCGGCAGAGGCGCATCCCCACAGGACATGCTCGAAGTCCGCATAACCACCACACAGGGGGCAGTCCGGGCTTGGGAACCGTTCAGGGTACATTGAGTGCAGTGCTGCAGGGCTCGGGTAAGTGCTTGTTTGTAGCAGTCTGAGAGTAACAGCTTGGGCCCTGCATAGCGAGGAGTGTGGTAGAGGCAACACTCTTCTTGAGAGATAGTGGTGCTTGCATATCTCGTTGTACGAGCAGAGAGGCTCGGGTCGCCCAGGAGATGACGCGTTACCCGGTACACGGTCAGTCAAACCTCGTGCAGCCGAGTGCGCCTCCTCGTTGGGATTGAGCGAGACACCCTCAATGGTTCCAAGGTGCGCAGGAAACCAGACCAATGAGTGATTTTTGAGGTCTTTGACTTTGTGAATGATGTGTAGGACCTGGGGAGCCACCATGCCCATCTGAAAGGCCTTGATAGCGGCCTTGGAGTCTGAATAAATTGTGTCATGCACACCGTCCATCAACGCAAGAGCAATGGCAACCTGCTCTGCAACGCTGGAGCTAGAAGTGCGGATGGTAGCGCAACTGATCACTTTGCAATCACAGTCGACGACCACTGAGGAGAAGGCTTCTTCTTGGGTGTACGAAGCCGCATCTACAAAGCAGGCTCGATCCTTGTCCAAGTGGGCACTGGCGAGCAAAGATTTACCCCTGGCTCGTCTTCGTGCTTCGTTGTAGATTGGATGCATATTGCGCGGCATCCGGGGTATGGAAATCTTGGATCTTACGTCGTTGGGCAGCTTCACGGCGTCAGGACCGACAACCGCGGGGTTGCGTCCCAGCATGCCGAGTATGGCTCTACCCGCTGGGGTGCCAGACAGTCTGACAAACTGTGAAAACTCTTGAGCTTCGACAATTTCTTCCAACGTGTTGTGGATTCCCAACTTGAGGAGGTCTTCCGTGTGCGTTCGAACGGGAATGCCAAGAGCCAGCTTGAAGACTCTTCTGATTAGGGCATTGATTTTGTTGCGCTCCGACACGAGCCAGTTGTGCATGGCCGCCGAATAAGCGAGGTGGCACAGTACGAATGCGTGGATAATCCGAATCAGATTGTCCTCCCTGATTCCGCGCTGCCTGTTAGCGATTCTTCGAATCAGTCCTAGGGCACTTTCGGTCTTGGAACAAATGCGTTTGACGGCGGCTCCATTGGCGCCGTTAGACTCGATAAACATTCCTAGGACCCTGATAGTGTCCACCCGCGGAACTGGGGAGCCGTTATCGGTGAATAACGTAATGTGGCTCTCCGCTGCTGGTTTCCAGGACCGGTGAGAACCACCTCTGGGCCTCTTCTTATAGAGTAAGAGCTCGGACTTAGCGGGCGAGCACCTTAGCCCGGTGGGGAGGAGATAGCGCTGCGTCACATCGATGGCCTCTTGCAAAGCACTCTCGACCTGACCCTCACATCCGCTGAGGGACCAGATGGTGATGTCGTCCGCATAGATCGTGTGGTTAATGTTCGGTATCTTGTTCAAGGCCCTCGACAGGTTGATCATGCAGATATTGAACAGCGTCGGGGAGATCACCGCCCCCTGAGGTGTCCCCTTTGGCCCAAGGGTAATTTCGTGGGTCAAAAAATCGTCAATCTTCAGTCTTGTGGACCTCGAGGAAAGGAAGGAGCGCACGAAATTGTACGCCCGCTTGCCGACGTGAAACTGAGACAAGCTCTTCAGAATAAAGACGTGCGATATGTTGTCAAAAGCCTTTTCCAAGTCCAATCCGAGAATCGCCTTGGTGTCAGCGGAGCCGGAGTCAATGACCTGGTGTTTGATCAACTTCATGGCGTCCTGAGTCGAGAGCCCCGACCGAAAGCCAATCATGTTGTGGGTATAGCATTCGTTAGACTCGAGGTGGACAGTGAGGCGGTTGAGCATGGCGTGCTCGGCCACCTTCCCGACGCACGACGTCAAGGAGATTGGCCTAAGATTCTCGATGCTCGGCGCCTTACCCGGCTTGGGTATTAATACTGTGCAGGCCGCTTTCCAGCTCTTGGGGATGAGACCGCTGCGCCAGATTTCGTTGATCTTGTCTGTAAGAAACTCGATTGAGTCATCGTCGAGGTGCTTGAGCATTTTGTTGGTTACCCCATCTGGCCCAGGGGCAGATCTGCTATTGAGGGATGCCAGAACTCGCTTGACCTCAGCCACGGTGAAGTCCTCGTCCATCGATGGCGCGTCATGCCCCTCGTAATCGGGAAACTGAGGAGGCACCGGATCATCCGTGGCCGCCAGGTACTTGTCTATGAGCTGCTCCGTGATCGCCTCATCTGGAGTCGAGTCGGTGGCCAAATGGACAGCTTTCGCCAAAGCTCTCTTCTGATTGGACTTGGTGTTGCCATCGTGGAGTAGGTGCTTGAGGAGTCTCCAGCTTTTACCGGTCTTGAGCTGGCACTCCACAGATTCACACAGCTCATCCCATTGCTGCTTGCATAAGACCTTGCAATGATCTTCTACCGTTTTGTTGATTTCGGATATTTTCTTGCGCAGTCTCCTGTTATGGCGCTGAGTCTTCCATCTCGCGAGTAGTGCCTGCTTGGATTCCAACAGATGCGCGAGCCTACTGTCCATCCTGTCCACCTCCAGGTCGGTTGTCACCTCTTTGGCGGCGCTAGCCACATCTTGTTTTAACTCCTCGCACCAAGAGTCTAGATCCGCATCCGGTGGGAGGGCGCGCTCGGAGCGATTGGCTCGAAACAAGTCCCAGTCGATGAACTTAAAGGTCCTCGTCTTGTTACGGGCAACTTCTATCACCACTTCGATGATGCAATGATCGCTACCGAGGTCCACAGCTGTGTTTGTCCACTTGACGTTTTCCAGATTCTTGACAAAGGTGAGATCCGGGGTTGTATCTCGGCACACCGAGTTCCCTCTCCTGGTCGGGAAGTCCTTATTGGTGACCAGTGTAAGATCTTCCTCCGTTGTCGTGTGCCATATGTCTCTACCCTTCTTCGTATTGGTGTGGTAGCCCCACGCCTGATGCTGGGCATTGAAGTCTCCCATGACGACAAGAGGTTGACAGCCGGCAAAATGCACTGCCTTCTTCAGAAGACCACCAGCCCTGGCTCTGTGTACGCTGGGTCTGCAGTAAACATTTAATATGAAGATACTGTTCCTTCGTAAGCACCGCTTAGGGTTGTCGACAAGGAGTTCCGTCATGACGTACTCGACCCCATTGTCCACGGGACCGAGGTCTCGCTGAATGCACGTGAACCTTTTACTGACCAGAGTGGCGACCCCCCTTCCCCCTTCAGTGGAAGCCACAGTGAGGAAACCGGGAAGCCTGATGTGTGATGATGTGATCGTTTCTTGCATGGTGATAACTTGGGGTTTGTCTTTTATGCCTTTTAGGTATTGTCGCAGGGTCGCCCGTTTGCTGACGAACCCTGCGCAATTCCACTGCCACATTGTTATGACGTTAGTTTCGTTATCCATGTTTGGGCTTGGGGATGGGTTTCGAGAGGGCCGCCTGCAGGATGGCACCTTCTGTCGGTGGGGCAATGACACTGTTCAAGTTTGGGACTGGTGCTGTCGATGTGCTCGGCAAAAATCCCTGGTGGGTCCCCTCCAGTCTAAGTATTCTCTCGCTGAGGGCGACCAGACCCAGCTGGGGGTGCGCGATCATTTCTTGTACTTGAGAGAGGCCTGACTGTATGTTGGAGATGGTCTTCTTGAGCTCCGAAAGGAGTTCCAGAGTCTCGTCTTCCCTCGAGTTATCCAGGGCGCGACGCTTCACTGCACCCGCCTTGGGGGGAGCCTCCGCCGTGTCCATGGCCGACGAACTTGCGGCGGCCGGAGCAGCCGGCGGTTTGAGCGCCATTTTTCGTATTTCGGCTATCTCGGTGGCTAGCCGACTGATTTCCTGCTTGAATTGAGCGTTTTCTTTCCTGAGACTATCATTGGCACGCCTAAGCTCTTCGAGCTCGTTAGTGAGACGCGGGTCGTGCGAGTCTTGGGAGTTGGACGCCTGCGCTTGGTTGCCACGGGCCCTATCGGCCCACGTTAGATAGGACTTGCCTTTACCTCCGGAGGGGGTGTTGGATCTTGGCCTGTTGGACAAGCCGCTCCGGGTGCGGGACGTGGAGCGGCCTCTTGAGCTGGAGCGCGCTGGAGAAGGCGACGATGGTCGTGATCTTGAGGCAGAGCGGCTTTTCGAGCCCCGTCGGCTCATGGAGCGATTTCGTGGGCGCGAGCGTCTGCTGCCCCTAGGGCTGGGGTTGGATGAGGCTTGCGAATCGGAGGATCGAAGGATCGACGGCGGGGCGAGCTCCTCTTGCTGTCTGGCACGCTCGAAGCGTCGTCGGCGAACAACGTACGGAGTCTTGAATCTATGTGCACATTCTTTACCAGCAGTAAGGTGCGGACCGCCACAGAACTTGCATATTGGGGTGCATTGGTGCTGCTCATCGGGGTTTGGAAGGCCGCATCCCCGACAGACGACGTCGCTCGGTGTTGGACAGACATCAGCGCGATGCCCGAGTCTTCCGCAGGCGTGGCATACGTCGACTTGCTTTCGATATAGGGAACATTTCAACAGGAGCGTTCCGTACCTGACAAAATTCGGTACCCGGTGCCCGTCAAAGGCGATGATCACAGTCTCGGTCTGAGCAATCCTCTTAGCTGCCAGTGCGAGCGGGTTTTTCTGGTTAACGATCTTGCCATCCAGCGTCGCTGGGTCGTCTTGTAAAGGGATGCCACGTATGACCCCCTTGCAGGTGGAGTGCGGAGCAGTCTCATACGCGCAGATTTCGTGGATGTTGCCCGAGATGCGGATTTGCTTGAGGCGGGAGTATCGATCGGCATTTTCCCGTCTAGGAGTGCTCGCCACCATGATGTTTTGCTGTAAGTTCGGGCACAGAGTGTCTTGTGAGAGCTCATCGGGGCTGATGCCGGCAGCTGCAAGTATAGCGTCAGCCACCGCAGCCGCTCCAATTTTGGAGATATTCAGTCCACCTCTTGGTCTAATGACGATTTTGGTGTCTTCTTTGGGAAGAACCGGCATTCGGCTTGCTCTAATAATCTTGGACTTCAGCGCTGCGCCGCTAGGCTTGTCGCCACGGGACGCCGAAAGCGTTGCCGCGGCGTTAGGGTCAGCTCCCCTCGATTTGGCGCTAACTCTTCTGGCGCCTGCAGTTTGCCATCCCTGGTCTTGAGTGACTTCCTCTGGGGAAATATTTTCCCCCTCCACTTGATATTCCATCATGGTTACGGACGAGGGGCGCCGAGCCGCCCCTGAAGCCGGCTGGGTGGCCTAGGCTTGGTCTCCGAAGTGCTCCTTAGGTGAGACGCCGCCGACGGAGGCACACAAATATCCGTAAATTGGTGAAAAATCACTCACTGTGGCAAAAGAGGGTATCCACGTGGTCCTTAGAACTTCGCGGAAAAGATTTGCACAAATAAACATAGACACTCGACGACAAAATACTAGAAAAGTTGGCAAAATGCAGGAGCCGACGCGAGCACGTCTTGACTCGCCGCCGCCAGCGTCCACTCCTCCCTAAAAGACAGAGAAATATTTCATGAGGGATTTTGCCAAACGCCTTTTCTAAATCGATTTGCAGCATTGTCTCCGTGGTCCCCATTGCGTCGCAGCACTCAAGTACACTGCGTGCTGTATGTATAAATTCGTGAAAATCGACCGACCTTTAATGCCACATGTTTGATGCGGCCCTACTAATTTTTCAATGACAGTTTGCAGACGTTTCGCAAGAATTCTCATAAAAAATTATAATCACAGTTTGTTAAACATAGGGGCAGTATGCTGACACTTCGCGGAGGACAATCGGGTCTTCAGATTTTGGAATTAGAATAGTGTGCGATTTTGAAAATGACGGTGGCAAGCAGTCCAGGTAAAAACCTTCATTATACACGTCCGCTAGAACTGGCGCAATAGCATGCTTAAACGTTTTGTAAAACTGCCGTTAAGCCATCCGGCCCAGGCAATTTCCCAGCGTTCATTTTTTTTATTGATCACTTAACTTCTTCTACGGAGATTTGATGCTCTAAGACTGCCTTAGTTTCGTCGCTAACTCTCGGCATCATGCGCAAAAACTCTTTCATATCACGCAATTTCTACAGTAGGACTTGCGAACAATTCATGATAGTGTTCATAGAAGCATTCCCGATTTGATCGGCGTCTTCAGAGACTTCATCCTGCATTTCGATTTCCGTAATCTGATTGCGTTGCGCATGCCACTTTTTTACGCCAAGTGCTCTCTTTGTCGGCGTTTCACCATACATTATGCGTTCCATTCTTCCCTGCGCAAGTGCACCACGATATCTGCTTATGTCAAACTGCTCCAGCTATCGTTTCACTGCACGGATGTCATCAGCCAACGTGTCCGGTTTTTCATTCTCTGAGATTAACATTTTTTTGTAAGTTAGCCTTGAGGAGTGATTCTTCTTATCTGGCCTTTTGTTTTATGGTGGTCGAACACTCCAATCCTCTCGATTTAATTTCTTGTTTAAACAAATGCCGCTAGCGGAGCATAGCATAGCCTTGTGTAGTATAGTGTGACAAGGGGGGTAGGAAAGGATAGTGAGCGTGAGGAGGAGAAATGGGATGCCGCGGGGGAGGGAAAGTACGAAGAGGAGGAGAGAGAGTTAAGCGTAGCGCAAGAACTATTAAAAAGATAGAAGAAATAAATGTACTAAAAAAACGGAAACAGGCAGAGAGAACATCAACGAAAGAGAGAGAAAGAAGTACAGAGAAAAAAATGCTTGGAAAGAACGAGGAAGCAAGCATCGCATCGTCTAGCGGCCAGATACCACCCCACCTGGCCAAGCCACGCATGCGCAGTGGCTGTGCAAAGCGCACCGACGGATATATCGCGCGCAACTCCGCTCTATAGTGCATAGCCTGGCTGCGTACTCCCGAGGAGGCAGCCGCGCTTATCGAAGCTAGACGCGTCGGTCGATGGGGAGTACAAGCGGCGACGGGTCCATGCTTTGCTGTGGCAAGCTTTTCGCGAGTTAGTGCAAACAGCCTGCTATTTTTTTCACTCACCTCTCTGTTTTTAGGCGCTTGCTCGCCAAGCTTCTTATGCTCTCGCCTTGTCCTCACACGCGTGACCGTCGGCGGCACACACCACGCTCGGCGCAGCTGCGCTCTCTCCGGTGATTTCAAGAATGCTCACTAGATGGCGCCGCCGCTGAAGGAGGCACACCACGCTCGGCGCAAGCGCTAGTTAGGACGAAATTTCAACTATTCAACAAATTTCAACGTATTTAACGAAATTTCAAGCAGAAATTTCAAAGAAGTATAAAATATAGAACAAAGGCCATACAACATTTGTACGGGAGATTGTTTTCTTAAAGGCAGTGTTAAAAAGAAAGCAAGATAGTTAAATAATCATGTTTTTTTTAAAAAAAGGTCATTTTCAAATAAAATAAGATTTACAAAAATATTCTGGTCTCGATTTTAACGAAATTTTGATCGAAGACCGCTTTTGTGATCCAAACGTTATTTCAATATTATGTGTCTTCATTTGCTTTCTTCACAACATATAATGGACCAAAGTGTTACGCTGAATGTGCTGGCTTCAGTGCCTTTGCGGGTTAATTATCCGCTTGCGTTGTGTGTAAATCAACCGTTTTAATTATTTTGCAGCAGCAGAACTTCGCTTTGGTGGCTTGCCGTCAAGAAAGTGTATTCTCAGATTTTAGTTGTGTCTAGCGTGCGGGGCTAACGCGTACACAGTGAGCTAACGCGTACACAGTTTGCAATGAGCTAACGCGTACACAGTTTGCAGTCTACAACCTGAACTTACCCCTCCATTATTCGCTGCTCATGAGCATGGGAGGCGCCGTGAGCACATGTTTTAGCTGACATCGCCAAAACTCGCCTTGCGCACAAAACAAAGCATCTGTATGCAGTGGATGAGAAGCCTCCGGGATCGGAAACAGTGCGAGCTTTCTGCACCTCACGAGGTATCGCATTACCTCCGGGATATGTGCAGCTTTGACCTTGCTATGAATCCGTGTCATGATATCATCTTATAAGTCATCATATACGGATGAGTGACATCATGATTACGTCATTGTGACATCACGTTGACGTCACTGTGACATCAAAAGTGACGTCAAAAATCGCCATGACGTCATTCTGTGACGTTGTCAAATTGTAATATCTGATCACGTGAGCTATGGCATTGTTCCAGCTGAAGCTGCCGCCGACGGCCACTTTTGTGATTTGATGAGGCATCTAACGCTTTCGAATGAATGTAAGACCTTCGCTTGAACCACAACCATCATCTTCGTACCGGTTTGCCGAAGCGTGTATACTAATTGCTGTCTATACTAATTTCTGCTAATGGTACGATTGCAATTTTAATTTCTCACTTATCTTAATGTCAGTTTTATCGCGCACAACCCTCAGCTTAACCCATCAAGTTCCTTTCTCTATCTCTATCTCTCTCTTCTTCTTTTTTTTTGCTTTTATCGTGATTTTCGGGAAACTCACACCGGCGCCTCACAGGGTGATCTGGAACATAGTAAACAGTGTCACTCTGTACGCGGGCCACTTAAAAAGTTAACGTTTCATCTGAAAACTAGAAGGACTCATAAATTTTGTTATCACCCTTGGAAACCGCATTGAGCAAAAGATGTATTACAAAGAGTGGACACTCCCATAGACCCTAGCGGCCCAATCAACCCTAGCGCACCTGGTGGTTGGCGAGAGAAGTGGCCTGCGCTTCCTGTTTCGGTTTCCTGGCGCGAATTTTGAATTACTCTGCGTAACCGACGTTTGGCTATGGCGAAATTTAATAATTTCAGACAACTTTTCTTCGCTCAAATAGCAAAGCTATTTTTTGTCGTTTTGATTTATCGATTCCCTATTTTGTCTAGTTCAGTGGTTTGTGTAAATTGAGGTCGTGACGTAATTTTTACTTTGATAGTTTAGAAAGAGATGCAGGTAATCATAATTCACAACGGCTTTATTCATCGCACATGTATTTTTCGTATGGAAGAAGCGGTCAATCTATATATCAATCAAAGAGACAGAGTATCCGCAATGTTTTAATTCCAAGGCAAGGTAGAGGCTGAGCATATGAAAAGCACAAAATGAGAACAGCATCGCACAGAAATGCAAGGTAGACAACAAATGCATCTCGACTTACAAATAAATTGTAAAAAATATTGTAACAAATACAGAGAGAACACAGACAACGCACACATCGCAAGAGTTGGCAGAAGCCGACAAGCTGCTGAAGTATGACACACTAGGCCGTAAGGACATATGGCAAAAACACAGCGCACAAAGCTGATGAAGAAGGAAGAAGTGACATATACATAGCAATGAAGTCGCGAGTCACGACTGGTGTTAACCAAAATAATGGATAGAAAAAAAAAGAGCGTACAGAAACCACACGACACAATATATCCGAAAAGCGAGGATTTATTCGTGGTCCGAGAAACGCGTCGTGAAGCATGCGACGCCCAGCTAACGCTCCTGAATGTTTCGCACCGAGCTCAGCGCACAGACGCCCGCGTCGGTGGCAGACGGAGCACGCGACGTCTCGGCTTGACGCCGGGCCCCGTTTTGCTATACTGCATACGCTGCACAATATTCACGTCTAGCCGCCGCATAGAGCCGCAAACTGTTTTATTGCGATAGCAATTATATGGACAGTCGCGGTTGGTTTTTGCCGTCGCCGTCGCAGCCGCCATGCTGCGTATATGTATAAGTGTATATATATATATATATATATATATATATATATATATATATATATATATGAAAGTCCCAAAGAAAAATAATTCCGAAAAATGCTTCCGAAGCGCGGAATCGAACCAGCGACTTCTCGATTCGCAGCGCGTGGCTCTAATCACTATGCCACAACGCGCAGACCGCCCAGGTGCCTAACGGCGAGCGTTATAAACACACCCTTTACCGCACTCACTTATAAGCGTTTCTTTATTACCAGTGAGATGGCGCTAGGAGCGCAACGGGCGCACTTGAAGGCGTCGGCTAGCTTGCCCTGCTCCTGCGAACGCCGTTTCTCTACGCCCAGCAGGGCGTGGTCGCATTCGTGCGCTTATCCGAGGAAAGAATGGGGCGGGGGGTGGAGCGGTGGGTTGTCTGTCATGTGCTTTCCCCGCGTTGTCCGCGCTGATGTCACAGAGCGTACGAAGGTCGCTTCGCTCGCTGCAGCGGCCGCGTTTGCGAAAGGAGCGCGCTGTTCAAACAGAAATAAGTAACAACAGTGACAGTTCGCGCTCGTCCTGTGTGTACCTGTTCGTTCGTTTAGTGCGTCCTGCTTTATGTTTGAGCAGTGCGCTTCAAGCGTCGAGCTGTGACGCATGATAGTTCGCGCTAGCCCTGTGTGTGTTCTTTTCGTGCGTCCTTTGCGCTTGAGCGACGCGCTGGAAATTTCGAGCTGGTTTCCGTTCTTCGCGTTATATTCCAATTTGTTGCTATCGCATTCATTGCTTCGCCGTTGCGGCGAAACTGTGTCTCTTTTTAGCGAACCTCGCCGTCCTTACAAACACGCACACAGACGAAGCGCGACGTGTGTGTGCGTGTTTCTATGGTTCTTACGTGGTGTCTTATTCGCGCAGTTGTAACCTTCTTCTGAATAAATGACCCCACTAGCCCAACAACATGTCTTTCTACAAGCTTCGCAGGAAAACGTACCTCGCCTGCTGTCTCACACACGAAAACGACGACGCAGCCGACGTTGACGAAACCTTCCCGCTGTCATGCATGGGCTTGTCGCTGGTATGGGGGTATATGGCTGGTACGAGAATCGTAGATAGTGTTTATGACAGTACGCCTGAATAAAAATAATCACGTGAGGTGTGTTGAATAAATTGTTTTATGTATAAAGAATATGCCAAATGTGTGCGTATAATTATTATTTTGTAAAAACAATTCTGTTGCATTGATGATAACTTTTCTTTTCGCGCTTGCGTCCTCTTGCGTTTGGTGAGAGCACCAGTTCATTACGTAGTCGTGACGTACTTCCAGAGGCCAGATTTCGCGGAGTGTCCTCTCAAAATTTTTTTTATTTCTCAATGGTATTACGAAAACAGGGCAACAGCGCACTCGGGTTTCATATATCTATTTCTGCGATATTTTCCGTTGCAATATTTTCCCCTTCCTCGTGTATAGCCTAGATAATGGAGCACGGTGAAGATCAACGGAGCAAGTTTAAATCTGTTGAAGTTTTCAATTTCCGTTGTCAAACCTGCTAAAATACGCGTGCTATTCGGCACCTCCAGCTCTCTTTTAATGAAATCATTTGAAAAATTTTCCGCTGACATTGCAGCAGGGAGCGGATTGACCATATTTTCTCAAGGCACGCATTACTTAACGATGCGACTGAAGCAGGTGCCTTCGGGTGGCAATGTTGGAAGGCCAACAGTGGGCTCAGCGATCGGCGCGTTGCTCAGTCGGTGCCGATCGCGGAGGCCACGGGTCAACATAAGCAGAAATTGTTCTATTTGAAAGTGTTTTGCTTTGTGCAATGCGGCTCAGTCTTATGTTGTGGTCGCATCGCCCCGTATTCCTACAGCCACACAACGATATTGCGAGCAATATACGGCGTCGCATTTCCGCCGCTTGGGGAACTGTTCTATAACAAAACATTACACCATCTCCCACTAAAGGGAACCATGTGGGGATGCGAAGCAGCTCATTGGTCGACTTAAAGTTCCGTTCATCACAGGCACCTTGCACGATGTTAACGCGTCCTTGCATGTGGAGCACACCATGAATTCACTGTAGGGACTGCTGCTGTTACTCGTCCCCAACTCTTGTTGGAGCACGCCACGCGGGTTCATCGCGCATCTGCAGAATCTCGTTCACCGACGCCATCACATGATTGCTGAGAGAGTGTAAGGTGGAGAGGCCACAGCGTCTTACCCGGCCTTTCTAGGTGGCATTGACCCAGCCCCTTACGCAGGCGCGAACGCGCAAGCGCGTGCCAGCACAGATGGTTTTGTCTGCGTTACGCCAAGCTAGGACAGCATACGGCAGCCCGGGCCCCTAAAATGCTCTGCAGGTATCATCATCAAGGCGGTCGAAGAAGAAGAGGAAGAAGACTTCTCCTTGGCGCGAGCGCGCGCTCAATACGTTACAAATGGCTATGCTAGGTAGTAAAAAGCGGACGGTCGCCAGTGGAAGGACACAGCCCCGAGCAAAAGCTGCTTCGCATCTAAAAATGGAAGAGGCATATTTAGCTGTCAGTAGCCCTACACTTTGATTCGTGGTGATGCAGGGCAAGATGTGTTTGGTAGATTAGCAGGACGTCAGTGGCAAATTCCTGTTCAAACGCCCAAAGAGTTATACCTACGCGAAAAGATGTTGCCTTAACCCATATATGCCCAGGCTCCTACATATAGGACGCTTTTTAAATGCGGAACATTTCTTAGTCGCACCTGCGGCGTCGGCGGCGCCGTCCATACCCCCACTGCGCATGCTCGGCGCGTCTCGTGCCGGCAGCAGGCCTCTCCTCTCCCTCTCTTCCTCCTCCCTCCATCCTCCCCCTCCCCTCCCCACTGTCTATAAAGCAGTGGAAAAGGAAATGGGGTTGCTTTATAGACAGTACCATGCTTGACGTCTGCATCCCAGGTCAGTGGGCATGGGCTGAAGATAGCCGTTGTGAGTGCTTCCTGCCGCTTGAATTACGTCGGCGAAAAGCTGGTGGAGATACAAAATTTCAAAAAAAAATTCTCAAGTTAAAAAAATAATACCCTTTTGTAAATTTGCCAATGTTCAGCTAATACATAGAGCTTTCAAATTAAGTATCGTGCATATTTTTAGTCCGACCACCAAGGTAAGTTTTTTGATGCTGAATATAGAGCTTCTCTAAAAAAAAAGTGAAATTCGCAATTTTTTTTCAGAGCATCTGCGACACCTTCAACGAATAAATTATTTTTCTTTTGTAGTATGCCGAGTACATAATTAATTTCTACCCTTTGAGCTTGCCTTGTTTCTGTAAAAAAATATCAAACTTTGCAACTTTATTCAATTTTGCTCGTGTGAAAGGCCCTCGAAGAATCAATATACATAAATAAGTCATTATTTTTACAGTTACATCACTCCATTAGCTTGCCGGAAATACCATTTTATGGAGTGCATCCCATAAACGTCCTTTGAAAAAAATTGTTGGTTGATGCCCTTTAGCTCAGTCGGCGCAAAACTACACACTCTCACAAATAGGCGGGACAATTTTTGGCAACAGAAATAAACGAGCAGAACGAGTTTCGAACTTCAAGAAAAACGTGGAAATTTTTTCGACCATATTGGTGATGGTCGGAAAGACGCTGGATGATTTGGCATGGAATGACCCAAAATAAGATGACCTTCGCCTTCGAGTTGTCCTGGGCAAGTGCATAATGGTGCACTCAGACGACGGACCGAATGCGGATGTGGCGGAGCGAACGGCGCGTCACGTGACCTCACATAAGCGATTATCCTTATCCGGGCCTCGTCCGTTTGTCTCGCGGACGGATAGCCCAACCCGTTTTTCACATCCGGATTCTGGCGGCGGAACACCGCAGCTTTAGCGGACAAACAGGCTGGCAACCAGTACAATTTTCTTCTGCTCCAGCCGCACCGCTGTCCTCGCGGTTGATTTCAGCTCTTCTGGGCTTAGTTCAGTTTATTTCCGGTGCCGTGTTCTAAGACGATCACCTTTGAGATGTATATCTCTTTTAATGCCCGCTGATTAGCAGGTTGGAGAGTAGCGGGTAAGTTGTCGCTTAATCATTGAACACTCCGGATTCTTCGGCAGGCAAAGTGAAGCTGTCGCCGAAAGCGGTTGTCTCAGAACACGGCCCATATTTCAACACTGATTTTAAGGTCATGATGCGAACCGAGGGAAGGAAACATAATGCGCAGCAGTGCAGTGTGCACTGTCCCTACCTGTTATCCGCAAAAGAAAAAAAATTCGGCAGATCCCACGTACCGTGGGAGGCGATGTTATGCGAAGCATGCGGCGGGTAGGTAACTGTAGCGTAACTTTTTTTACTGAGCGACACGTTACAAAATCACGCTAAATATTTGTATAAATTTTATACGCACACATATATATGTTGAAGAGCCGCATATGTGTTATATACCCAGTTATTTGCGGTTGGGTAACGCTGCCAATGGCAACGTGGGTATTACCAACATCACAAGCGGTAAGCTGATATGTAGTGCTTATACGGATGTGCATGTGTGCAACCCGTGTGCATGTGTGCAAGAAGTTCTTGAGAGTTCTTGAACAAGGGCATCATCACCGATATCAGTGAGCACCAGCAGCTGGTCATGACTTGTTATAGGATCCGGTCATGATCGTTGTGACGAGGGGTCCATGTGTACTGAAGTATGTGGTATAGTAGAGCTATTCGAATTCGTGGATGCCTTGGCCATTTCGTCGACAAATTGTCGCTCGACAGAGCTGGCGACATGTTGGAACCTGAAGCCACCCTTCGCGTTGGTGAGGTATAGGTCGTCGAGGCTGGTAGGCCTGGATAGCGCTACGTACACCAACATCGGTGGATGGTGCTTGTCGTATTCGTAGACTACCTGGGCGTATGTGGCGTACGTAGCCTAGTCTACAAAGCGGCTGTCAATCAATCTGGCATCATCCTCGGTCAGCATGAGGCCATCGCCCAGCCTCGTAAGAAATGAAGAGGACACTGCATCGTTCTGGTGGACGAAGTGCACTTTACGGTGCGGTGATGTGGATATCATATGTAACTTTCGTTATTGTATTCCTCCGGGGTCGAGCAATGCTTCAATATAGCTTGCTGAATCATAGGAATACAAACGTAATATTTATTAGACTGCTATAAAAGCGGAGCCAAGACTGGAACTACAGACGTTAATCTGATATGACGCCTGTATCATAGGAGTACACATCGTAGGAGTACCATGTAGTGTTTATTGCTTTCTTGTAAAATTAGATAGCCAGCACAACAAGCACAATTGACGTTGCACCGATATTACGCCTGCGTAGGCTGTTTCCAAACCAGTTTATAGACCTGGCGTGGCTCAGTGGTAGAATACCTGATTGCCACGCAGAATGCTTGGGTTCGATTCCTGCTGGGATCCTAATTTGTATTCCTTCCATTCGTCGAGTCAACGCTGCCTATGTTGGTTTTCCTTAACGCTCTAGAATTTATGGTACGAATGTCTGTTCTCGCCGTTCCTGGGTAGATATAAATTGTCAATCACCTGTGGCGCATACCCGTACACGGCGGCCTGTAGTAAACGGGTATGTGCCACACGTGTCTAGTGGAGAGGGTTTGACGACGTACGCGACAGGATTTTAATGTTATTCATATCATGACCCGGCAATCATATTCGTCAAATCCTCTTACCCTCCCATGCAAATTTTCGTCTACACCAAGTAAATGAGGTGGTCATGAGAGCACCCAGACGTAGGCGGCTAGATAGATAGATAGATAGATAGATAGATACGTAGATAGAAACGCTCAAAGTGCCAGAGGTTCGCTAAGAAATGCTTCGCATTTAAAAAACTACCGATATCGGCGCATCACTGTATCCTCCCTTCGTATGCGGGGCCCCACGCGTGACAGCAGCGAGGTCAGTCTCCAGCAGCTCTCTGTGAAGCAGATTCTTCTTTTTAGATGCGAAGCATCTTATGGCGGAGTTCAAACCGGTGGTGGTGGTGGTGGTGGTGTGCGGTGTGACCACCCTTACTGCGCATGCGCGAACCCTCTCAGCACACCTCCTCTCCTCTTCACCTCCCCCTCTCTCACTTCCGTTTCCCCTCTTCACTTCCCCTCCCCCTCTCCACTTCCCCTTTGAAACGCGGGCTCGACATGCCGAAAGACTGCTTCGCATCGCCTGTGCTTCGCCTGTGCTTCGCATCGCCTTCGCATCGGTGTGATTTTTCATTCAGCCATTCCGGCAACAACACCGACTTCAACGAAACAGTTTAAAGTCCTCGACAATACTCGACAAAGCTCGGCGAGCTTCGCGTTCTGTCGGCTTCTATGTTGTTGTTGAATACTCTCAAACCGGTCTGCTGCCAGCGGGCGCAGGTGAGCGCAGAGTCTGCGGTCGAGAGTAATCCGGCTGTTCTCTCCTAGGACACCGTCCGTCATGTGGATGCGCCTGTAGGCGGATTATCCGCGGATTAGCCGTGCGCGTCTACGACAAATCCGGATTCGGTCCGTCGTCTGAATGCACCATAAGGGACGTGTAAATGAATGAATAAACTTTGTTTAAGATTAGTCGGGCAGTTTCCTTTGGGAGAGGCGGGAGGAAGAGGGGATTAACCCCTGTCCCGTCCTAACCTCCGTCGATCATGACGGCAGTGCCCCAGGTGATGGCTCGAAGTCCTTGGACCTTGTGACACTTTTTTGTTGACCGGTAGTGGCATGAATGGCGAAATGTGCGACGTTTTCGAAGAAGACAATTTGTGACGCAGTAAGAAGAGGCTTGCGCCAATACCCAAATTCGCTGTAATTAGTCAAAGAAAGCTGGAGCTTGAGACGCGGCAACGAAGGGACTGGGATTAATCAGAATGGCGAGACCCAGCGCATACTATATGCACGATAATGTGGTATAAATCTGCGTCTCTGCATTCGTCCGCCTGTACGACGCGGTGCTCGCGAGCTTTGGAGAACTTTCAGCGCCAAAAGTGAGTTGTGTCAGCGACAGCGTTGCTTGTAGTGCTCTCCGACTACTTGGCGTATTCTAGAACCTAAACAATTAATCGCTTGTGTCTGTCATGATTGCGTTATTGCTTCTTCCCTTTCTGCTTTCTTTGTGTGTGCCGCTATAGCCATATCTTATACATGATGAACCCCTTCGTCTTCTCATATCTAGGAGGGCCTTAACCTTAAAAGAAGCACCTACACACTACGACTCTCACGACGGCGACGCTGCTGTAAGCAGGACCACGGAAGCGAGCAGTTCACTCCTATCTAGTTCCCAACAACGACGGCATATGAAATATGCAGGTGCGAAGACGGGGAGAGACTTGGCATTTTCAAAAGGGTGGAAGGTGCGCTATAGCTTGTTGAGAGCAGCCGAAGCGTACGCTGTACCACACATACTACGCAGCTGGCAATGAATTCAGGAGTGTGGTGGGCGTTCAGAAAATAAAAAAAGCGACGATGGGAATTTCCGGCCGAGCAGAGAGGTAGTTATGGCGGGAATTGAAAAGCGCGTCGGAGCGTAAGCTGGCTGCGCGGCATCCTTGAGGTGAAAAACCAACTATCGCACGTCACACCGAATTCGTGTGAGTACACGCACGAAAGCGTAAGGACAAAACAAACAGGGGGCCCCAAAAATAAACGTTCGTCTAGTGTAAACAAAGCCGGCCCGCGAGGCGCAGGCGCCGCAATCGGTGCCGCATCGCTGAGCTGGA
The DNA here is from genome assembly GCF_013339695.2 of Rhipicephalus sanguineus. Lineage (NCBI taxonomy): Eukaryota > Metazoa > Arthropoda > Arachnida > Ixodida > Ixodidae > Rhipicephalus > Rhipicephalus sanguineus. Next base: position 94,751,868 of record NC_051181.1, read on the forward strand.
GTCACACGGAGTGCAAAGCTAGTCTCATGGTCAAACTGCGTTGTGAACGTGTTTTGCGGCTTCCGTGTAACAGTTACTTATATATCTGTGGTGTATTTTCAGTTCAGCCTTTTGAGGCTTGAAAGTGCACTTTCAAAAGACTGCGACAGCTGGCCTCTTGGTTATGGAGCGGGCGTCACTAAGTTTATTGTCATATGTTTCATGTGGCAACAGAGGCAGAGGCATTGTTTATGCGATGTTGTTTATGCGACAGAAGCAACGGCCCTCGCATTTCTGCCCTATGCACGAAAGAGGCCGAGAGCAAGGTTCCTATACTAAGAAGTGATTTTATGCTTCTCGTTTGTTGAAGACGATTCGCGGAACCTTTCATTTTTTTACTTTTTTGTGTGTGATCTGTGTCACCGTTGTCTAAAGAGCCCGCCGTCACGCACATAGCTATTAATTCACGGCCTCGGCTACATGCAGGCTCTGTGAGGCGTACGTTGCCCGGTTATGAATTGAGGAATTGAAATGGCATGTTTTCCTTTTTTTTTTAGTCTTCAGAACTCTACCTAAATTTTGTGCCTCACATTACTGCGCGCGATTCATGCTTTGGCTTCGGCTTTTGGCGATAAGCTTCTTTTCATGTACCTTTTTGTCATTTCAGTGGCTGCAGCCGCGAATATATGGCTCGTGATACACAAACGACACAGACGTCTTATTAGTGCCCATCTTGCTGTCTGATCACTCGTAAAGTGTTCTTTGCTTCAGAATGGTCACACCTCATTTGAGCTCTTTCCTAGCGGAAAGCTGGGTGACAAGGACATCGGTGTGGAAAGAATAACTACGGCTTTAACTAATTTACCTCTCCTCTAAATTAGTCACAGTAATTTGTAACAGCTTCACTGAATAAATTATTTCAATTGTAGAGTTTTGCGACTGAATATTGAAAATCTAGAGTTCTGCGCATGAATTTTAACTGGTGAGTGGTGAATTTCTTTGTAATATAAATTTACGCCTGTAATTAAACTCCGCACAGCTACACTCGCGCACATAGTGCGTTCCCAGACGCATCATTCAAGCAAGTAGTATTCTTCCAATGTTCTATCGATTCAAGAGTAACTAACTGCACTGCGTTCTGTTTTTTCTATACAGAATCATGTTGTTCATATTGGCTTTGCTATGCCCACTTCCAGCAACAACTATCTAAGCGAGTCGCTCTTTGAGTCAGTACTTCTGAGACACCCTGTGTTATGTTTTTCAGGCGCATTTTATGCCAAAAAAAAAACTCGTTTTTCTGAGCGTTAAGTTATCAAATTGAAAGTCTTTTTTCCATTCAAAATAATGAGTATTAGACACAGTCGAACGCAGCCTATAGATACATATTTGCTAGAATATTTTTTTATTGCGATAGTAATTATATGGACACTTATATGGACACGCGATAGTAATTATATGAATAGTAATTATATGGACGGCGTCGCCGACGCCATCGATTTCCGTATAAAATCCACATCGATAAACTCCCCCCGCGCATCGTATGTTTACCCGCGGGTACAAGAGCGTGAGCGGGGGCAACGAGCGCGACTGAAGCAGAGATCAAATGAGCCCGCCCATTTCTGTCGCTGGGAGGGTGCATGCGATAACATCAGTCCACGTGCGAGGCTTGCCGTAGAAGCAGAGCGGAAACGCCCCGCCCGTCTTGAAAGAGCATGAAAATCACGCCATATCCACGAAGCGAATGATGATTGAGGAACTGGCTCGCATATAATCGGAAAAACCGTGAATGCTCCGTACATTTCCTCTACTGTCATATAAAGACGTCACACGTTGTTATAGTAGCGATTGTGGTCAGCTTGTTGTCGAACCACAAGCCGTCGCAGACCTTGCAGCTGTGGCCGAACGTGTGGCAGAGGAAATCGCGCTTGAAGTGCGCGTCGGCGCCACCAACTTCAGGTAGCGACCGCTTTTGGCTGCATCGCGCACCTGTATCTCTTCGAGGTTCTCTTGCCGCCGTCTCCGCGCTGCTTCGGCTTCGCGGGCTTGTATCTCGGGGTCCGCACTACGCTGACGTCTCTCAGCGGCCCGCGAGCTCTCACCAGAGGGTCTTGGCGGCGAGCCCGCGTTGCTGCTGCCTCGCGAGCCCTCCGCTCCGCCGCCTTGTCTTTTTCGTTCATGTTATTAGTATCTAAGCGCACTGCCATAGTGGAGCGAGCGCCGCATGCTACAGTTGGCTATGCTATATGTGGTTTTGCCTGCGTTATTATCATCATCAAGGCTCTCGAAGAACAAGAGGAAGAAGACTTCGCGCGAGCGTGCGCATGCTACAGTTGCCTATTCTATATGTGGTTTTGCCTGGGTTAATATCATCATCAAGGCGCTCGAAGAACAAGAGGAAGAAGACTTCGCGCGAGCGTGCGCATGATACAGTTGGCTATTCTATATGTGGTTTTGCCTGCTTTAATATCATCATCAAGGCGGTCGAAGAACAAGAGGAAGAAAACTTCTCTTTCGCGCGAGCTGCGCCTGTAGCGGTCGCCTCTGGAACTTAGGTTACGCTTACGGTGCGGGACTTTGCCCCAGCTTAAGAACCTGGCGAACCAGCTCCTAAAAGCGCGGGAGGAGGGGGGCGGGGGTTGTTCGAGCAGCAACTGCGAACTTTGAACAAAAGGGCGTGGTCACGATCGCTGGCGTGCGCGCTATCTCGGCTGTCATCAGCGGACGGCTCGTGTACCCTTCAACGTGCTGCGCTCTGAACGCGAAGGGATTATGCGGAAAGAGCATCTCTCCATGGAGCGGCCGTATTTTCTTACACTAGCGTTTTGCAGAGTTACGCGAGATTGGGTCTAAAAGAGTTAACTGCCAGCCTCACTTTGTATAACATTGCAATTTGTTGCTATCGCGTTCATTGCTTCGCGCTTGCGCTTAAAATGGGATTTTTTTTTAAATTAGCAAACAGTTAAACGGACCAACTGCAGCAAAGTGAGGGATAGAGAACTACTGTTGTGACAACTCGGACAATCATTTGTTCTTGTGTGCGTGTGTGTGTGGTGCCTCCGGCCTTCTGCAGCTCTGATCGATGGCCGTTGTATATAAGAATAACTGGACACAAACAACTAGGGTGTGTGCGAATATTCGAGTTTCTAATTCGAATCGAATAATACCTAATCGAATAATTCGATTCGACTTTCGAATAGCTAGTGTTCGAAGTTTCGAATAATTCGACATGACGAATATCTGAAACGCTAAAAAGGCCAACGGTGCAACTTGGTTAGGGTGGGGTGGCTAAAGCTAACGCTAACGCCTGTACAGTACGTGTTTCGTTGAAACTTTCACCGATATCCTGGTTCAAATCGACCACGTGTTTATCTTAAAGGAGGTTATGCCATTTCTGTAAGCAAAAAGAATACACGCGAGAACACTATCAAGCCCTTCACAACATTGCTTCTGAAACGAAGGTACGTACTTCTTGCGTAGTTCGATCGCGTACGCTGCAAGCGCCGTGAAACGTCTCGAATTTGGCCCGCGAAACCCTCGGTGATTGGCTTGACATGTGAAATTTTGTTCACGCTCTGCAGTTGTCATTTCCGCAATGCTCCGCTCGTTCAGAAGCTCTCATCGTTCCGGCAAGCAGTTAAAACGCTGCTGTGAACGGGAGGCCGAATAGTTTTGGGCCTGGAGCACTCATGACGATGAAGCACAGCATTACCCTTCTTCTTTCTTTCAATTTTCAATAAAGTCCTTTGTATTTTATATCCGATTCGATATTCGAAATTTTTGGCCACTATTCGGCACTATTTCATTCGAATTCGATTCGAGATTAAATTTCCCTATTCGCACACCCCTACAAATAACGAATATTTTCGTAGCGTTTTCCGGCTTTTTGCGAAACCTTGAAATTTACAGCCTGCAGCGCACGAACCCGCAATGCTAGATGTATGACAACCGGTTGACATTACCATCTTCTTCTTTGATCGAGCAGGATTTTGTAAACCATAAACTTTGTTCCCTAAATAATGGAATTAAAGGAACGTTCCGCTCCCTACGAGCGTTTGCACAAACTGTCCTGAACCTGCATACGCGTGAACATTCGGATGTAAGCACCGTTTTTGCAGACTGGTGCTTTCTGCCCTAAACGGAGATCTCGCCTTATGACACGGTTATCTGCAAACGATGATTCATTCGGGCGTTATACCCAAGTGCCTAAATGCTCAACGCCGAAGAGAGTTGTTGAAATTGAAGGCGGACGTTTACTGTCAGTTGTGAAGGTGCATGTCGTGTCGCGATTGCTATGGTTCTTTTGAACTAAAAGAGGAATGCTCGAAAAAGTAAGGCGAAAGCTAAGGAGCTATGCACTTACAAGAGGAACTTTCAAAGACCGAGAAGACTAACGTCACACAATTATTTACGTATTTGCCTCAGACGACTCGAAGACGAAAACCATCCTCTTCGCGTTCTGTTCGGTGTGTTATATTGATCGCCCCGCCCCCTCCCGCCCACCCAGAAGAAGAAACAGCTTTTTTCACACAACGTTGCACTATGCTGCAATGTTCTGCAGCCTTTAAAGGCCCAACTCCGGCGATTTTTCGAGGTCAATGATTTCAATAAAATTCGCTGGGTACGTTTCTTGGCAGGTTCGCGTCATTTATGCCAAATTACAGGCTGGAGAGATACGCAGATTCATTACAAATGAATTTTATTGATTAGCCCGAGTCTCTCCACCTTGCTTCCCAGAAATATTGGCAACATTGTGCGCGTGACCTCACTTTTGGCAAGCGGAAGTGACGGAACCGAAGTGCCACTACAGCGTCTGCTATCCACAAGGCAACAATCGTGTTTGTTTGGCCAGCGCTTCGTTGGCTGGGCCTGCGAATTGCACTTCTTTGTGGGCGTGCGTGCGATGGGCGGCAAGTGGTGTTGCGTTGTGGGCTGCCCACGATTCCCCGTATCACCTTGACAGTCACGAAACACTCGCGCCTAACGATTACCCCGCGTCTTTATATTAGTGTTTTAACTAGCAGGGCCGGTTTACCGCACGGAAAGTAAGGTAATACCGTACCGACTGAAGAGTGCGCATGCGTGATCATTACCGTACGGAAACACTTTCCATAACGTATACAGGGTGCACCGTGACTGGGACTATCAGTATACGGTGAGCTGCGCGTCGTGCGAAAGGCGGCTTGTACTTGGCTTACATTAAATTCCTTCGGCCCTACCAACGCGATGTTGAACGTCGCTATTGCTAGACTTGCGCACTCTTCCCATAACAATATTAAGAAGCTTAAGTTAGTCCGCAAACTTCTCAGCGTTAACATTTTACCTGATCGCGGCCCCACATACTTGAGCCGCCTGGACAGCTGGCGCCACCTGGAGGTGGAATGCGCAACCAGCCAAGCAACTAACTAAACAGGCGTGGTCTGCTTCATCGAAGAGGAATGGCGATTTTAGTTGGCCTCCAGATGCGTCCGGATCGCAGCTGTCATTTTCCGACAGCTCCGAGGAATTGGACACGTAGCACGGTCAGTCCCAGACATGGTACAGCTGTTACCACGGGGTCACCTTTCCCCTGAGCGTCTTCTCTTCAACGCTTTCATACTGCGCGCTGGCGGGACCGTCATGCCCTGCATGATTTCCGGTTTTTGCCGACTTATACGTCACGCGAAGGCAGTACGGCTCGGTCGGGATTCGGTTTCGGTGCTTAGCTTTTTTGCTTTTTTAAAATTATTGTCCCATTTGCCGAGTATATCTGCTGACGGACTCGTGACAGGAGCGTCCCGGAAACATAAAAGCACCATTACTTTGACATGGTCAGAAAATCACCGGAGTTTGCCTTTAAGGAAGAATGGCTTCTTGTCACAACCAACGAAGTAGCGAAATAAAAAAGAAATGAGAGGGTCCTTTAAGCATTCACCTCAGATGACTCGGAGGCGAAAGCCATCTTCTTTTTCTTCTCGGTCGATGTGTTGATCCAGCCCCGGCACCCTGCGAAAGCTTTGTGCACCTAGCGTGGTTCTGCACTGCCTCAAGATCCATGCACCTAACCTCGTTTTGCACTGCCTCCGTGATCGGCCCACCTTTGACCGAGCTACGATGTGACATCATGACGGCATCATGTGATGTTGCGCCACGTGACGTCGCGCCATATTTGTGACGTCGTGATGACGTCACAAATTTAAGCGATCTGTGACATCGTGATGACGTTACATGGTGACGCCACGGTGACGTTACATGGTGACGTGATTATGATTTTTCGCATCATTCGTGCTGTGCCCGTCGCCGCGAAACGCCGACTCTGACGGTCAATTTGCGCGTTTGATTAGACATCTAAGCCTTTTATCTTCATAAATCAAGATAATCATAATAGGAGAGTTAACGTATCAGCTCAGATAATGTTCTCCTTCCAGCTCTATCAACCTACTCCATACAGTCGAACATGAAAAATAATTTTGATAATATTAATAAAACCCGGCGTTTTACGTACCAATACCACGATATGAGTATGAGCATATGAGGCACGGCGTAGCCGACGGCACCAAAGTTTCCTCCACCACCTGGAATACTTTAACATGCGCGTAAATCTAACCACAAAAGCCTGTAGTATTTTGCTTCCCTCGAAATGCGACCATCGCGGCCGGAAACGAACCCGCGACCTTCCTGTCAGCAGACGAACACCGTAACCACTCTGCAACCGCAACGGCCAAAACTAAAACGGTGACCCTTCCTATAGACGAAATAGCTGTACTCTTTTTCATATTATCCTCTGCAGCGCTACACGAAATCAGAAACTGTCAAGCGTAATTAAGACTGGAGCAGGTAATTGCTTTTGTTTTCCTTTTCCCATGTAACCATTTACCTTGCTTTGATAGTTCTGTTCCTGTGATACACTTCACCGTCTATCACCAGTCGGGGTATCTCAAAGCAATCGCTCATGAATTTACACGGGTCGTTGGTAATGCGAACTAGATGACCTGAACTGCATCTCTTTGTACTGGGGCACATACTTTTTTATTGCTTTCAAGCTCCAGTGATAACGTGTAGGGTGTTGCTTCTAGTAGAAAAACTGTGTAGCGGCTCTCTTCGCTCTTCTCCAAGCTAGGAGCTGTTGCTGATCGTTGGGCTACGTCGTTAGGGGAAACGTGCACCATATTTACTGCCTCAGTTTAACGTCTGCGCTATCTATTAAGCCTAATGTGTTTTTTATCAAGTGTAACGGGTTGGGGTACTATAGACCGGAAGGCCTTCGAATAAACCTTAATTTCCCAGACAACGCAAAGGCATCCTAGGGACATCCAAATGACATCCCTTTTGGGAGTTCGGGACATCCAAAAGACATGCCACACAAGGTGGAAAAACATCCCAAGTGATACAAAAAAAGACCTTTTTGGGATGTCTCAAAACTGCATGCGTGTGGGATGTTATTGGGACATGTGGCCACTTTTTACTGCAGGATTATTTCAAAAGGGTGGGACATCTGCTCCCATAACATGTTAACTTGCTTCATCGCGCTCGACCACCCCCTACCTGAGAGAGCCAGTTGCCTCTCCAGAAAAGCATATTCCTCGTCCAACCAACCCACTTTTTTTTCACATAGATAACTTGATAACTTAAAACCAAGTCATGTGTTCAGAAACCAAGCAACATGCATGGAACATCAAGTGACCAGCAAAAATGATTAATTGCCTCACTATTATATGGCACTACAATCATGCCGAGAAGGACAGAGAACTTGGTATTGATGAGCGTGTAGTCTAAGGTGCACACTTTCGAGTGGGGGGCCTTCCATGGCGTCCAGCAAAAGGGCTTGCAGAGGCAGCTGAGGACAACAAAAACAAAGCCTGCATGTATGTATACGTACTGCACACAACATGCATGAAAATGGTGAACAACAGGAACATAGCATGACTATATTGTCTTATGTCTCCTGAGACAGGGTTAAACCTCATTCCAGATGCACAAGTGCCTGCTTTTACTTATTGCTTTGTCAACACTAGAATCATGAGAACTCTGTATTTATGAGCATGACATCTGGGGTGTACGCTTTCAAACGCAAAGCATTCCAGCTGGCGTCCAACAGCAGCGCTCGCAGAGGCAGCTGAGAACAAAAACAAAGCCTTAATGTACATGTCCATACTGCACACACGAGCGCACAAAGATGGTGCACAACGGGGATATAGCATGCCTATTTCGTCCTGTGTGTGTGTGAAGAGGTTAAAGGGACCGACAACCAACTTTTATGGTACCTATTTTCTTTAACGCGACAGAAAGCTTACCAGTCAGAGTGTATAATCAAGGAATGGTGATGTGGAAAATGCCGTGAAACATTTGTAATTCGAATTTTTCTATCTGCGACGGATATGAAGTCGTATACACACGTGACAAGACATGATGCAAACAGTGAGCGTGACAGCGGTTCGTGTTCGAGCGCGGCGGTTTACTGCGTGTGTGTGTACTCGCGCGCGTGCGCTGCGGCTCGACATGGTCCACTGGCTACCGCGAAGGCAGCGCCGTTACTTGTCACCATGCAACTCCTTTTACCTCATAAGCAGCACAGAATAGAGTGGGGATGGATAGTAATATACATACTAATATTTTTAGGACCAATAATGGCACACATGACGGTATCAGACTACGTGACTTTGTACAGCAAAGTGATCAACTCCGCAATCTAGCTTCAAGGCTCTTGCGATAGGTTGCACAACATGCCTTTTTTTTGTTACTTTTAAACACAATTGAGAGATATAAATCCTACTCACAGCGCGAAAAGAATGGTGGAATATGTCAGTATCTAGCGCGGTCTTTTCATTTCTGACAGGATCTGGCCAGTTGTCGGTCCCTTCTCCTTTAAGCCTGGTTCATACTGAAGTGCTTGTAAACAACAATGCACAATTTTACTTATTGCTTTACCAACGAAATTCATGCGAGGAATGACAAAGGAATTGGTATTTACGAGCATGACGTCCAAGGTGCACGCGTTTAAACACAGAGCCTCCTAGCTGTTGTCCAGGAGCGGAGTTCGCAGAGGCAGCTGAGGAAAACAAAAACAAATCCTTCATGTATATGCATATCCACTGCAAGCACAAATATGCATGAAAGTGGCGCACAAAACAAACATAGCACAACTGTGTTTTTGCATGTCTGCTAGTTTAAGAGCAGTAAAACCTGCTTCACAATTACTTGCTCATAAGCAGAAATTTCTCCTTTTAGCTTACTCTAATTATGTCGGTTACGACTTTCGCATTTACAAGCATGAAGTCTAAGCTGCACGTTTTCCGTCTCGTAACCTGCATGCCTATGTCAAGGAAGCTGAGCACATTCTATGTCATTACCGGTAGGCAAAGGTGCAGACATTTGGGGTAAAGGTGCACACCAGGGGCACCACTGCTAGAAGCAGCTGAAAAAAAAAAGAAAAAAGATCATGTAATATGTGTACACAGCTAGCACATGCAAAAAGAATATCATTGAGCAACAGTGCTTATCACAAACGTGCTACATTTGTTTGGAAGTAAAACCTACTTGACAAACAGAGTGGGCTAGTTGGTCATTTCGGTTGTGTGAAACTACTTGACTGCTGGTAAAGGATGAAAACAACATGCAGTGGAAAAAGGCGGAGTTATCGGGAAGCCAGACAAGGTGCCAGTTGCTAATATGCACCAAGTGACTGAGCAACAGGTTCTGCTGCTTCATAGAGATGTAGCAGAAACACCAACATACATTTTTCAGTTTCTTGTTTCAGTAAGACAAAAATCATGATCATAATCACAAACGATACGGTATATACCAGTACAAAACTGGGCTGTGCCCTTTTCTTCCGATAACCGGCTAACTGATGGCCAGCAGCAGGACTCACACGTGCAACTGAATAAAAGAATAGCATGAATATGTGCTGTTTTGAACATAAGTTCTGGCTTTTCTTACAAATGGTGACATAATGAGAGCAAAAAATTTCGTACTGGGCATAAACTGAGGGCAAGCCAGTCTTGTGTGCAGCAATGCTTAATTCATGTCCACAGCCCACTACAAATGGTTAAACTTGACACATGCATTTGACCATTCCAATTTTTTTTTTACGTTTATGTCAGTTGCCGTGGAAAACATGTACAACAAACCTTTGAAGTTTTTTTTCTTTGTCGTCCAGGACTTCTGATCGTTCTCCACGGCACTACGCACGCGCCGGCTTGCAGTTATTCGAGGCAGATCAGCCATGTGTTCCACGATCGCGGTGTCAATCTACACACGTGGCCGACAACAACAACATATCAGCATTGTGAGCTTAACAGTTTCGGCGGAAGATAAACCAAATCGCGTCACAAATAAAACTTACTCCCACGTGCCATTCTTGCTGCGAGGGTCCAGTTCAGCGTACGCCAACCTGCGCGCGGTGGGGAGCCAAAGAAGAAAGTGCTAAGAACGTGCTGATTGCAGTAATCCAGGCATGTCAAGTACTTACCGAAGAGGTGGAAAAACGTTGAAATCGGCAAGATCTTGCAACCAGGCAAACACCTACGGCATGCGCGCTTGTGATTTTTCGACGAAACGTCACGGATCAAACACCTAAAAACGAGGCCAACGAAGAGTCTGATATATCCGAACTCCAAACACGCCGGGCGCCATGATGGCGATGGCAATGTCTGCGCAGTGCTCGCAGGAAATCGTCCACTATTTGAGCAGGTGTTGGCTCGCAGTAAGCGCAATTAAAGAACAATTGCGTATTAAACCTAAGAAAGAAAACAATAAAATAACAATATTTCATTCAATTCTTCTAAAGTTAATATGTCGGTGTTTTTATAAATACGACACCACCACACCACCGCTCGTGCGGTGCGGCCGCCGTTCTCTGATCTTTCACGAAAAGCACGGCGTGCGTGGCGCGAGTACGTGCGCCGTACCGCTACGGTGTAGTACCGCTGTACCGCCTTTACCAAGTGCAACACTTGCGCACGCAGACAGCAATCGATCCCTCGTCCTCATAACGGCGCGACATTTAGAAAGAAAAAAAAAACAAACGAACACTTTCACAAAAAACGCGGATATATTGTTTTTCATGTGCATGTAGATATGCAATTGTGCACGCGCGCCAACCATGCTCTCCGGCGGAGTTGCTGTTTCCGATTGTTTAGGATCGCCAATTTTCAACACGGTAGCTTATTTCACCGCTAACTTGAAGTCCCAATCAGATCCTACAAGGGATGTTTTAGGAATGATCCCTATGCACATGTCTAAAGGACATCCTAAAAACCACCTTGTTGGGATGTGGGACGTTTGGACTTTTTTGGGAAGTCCCTGGGATGTAATGTGTTGTCTGGGTTATTGAACGGAGCCAATGCCCCTTGGTACAGAGCTCTGGGCGTTAGCGTTCCGTGCAATGTAGGAAATATTATGGCCCTTGTTCCTGTTTTTTAAGCGCGAAGGTGTTCTTGGTCAAGCCTTTCGTGTCCGGGATCCGTCGTAATGCTTGCGGGCATGATAAACGGGTATGCGTCACAGACGTTGGGTAAATCCCACTTCTCAACACTGGTCCACTAAAAATGAAGACAACAGTTAGCCCAACAAACGGGTATGTGCCACAGAAATCTGTGCGCGAAAATCTGGATTGTACGAGTGAATTTATTTTTAAACCATCCATTCCTAAACACATTCGGATTGTAAATCAATTTTATTTCTAAAATAAGGTACCACCCGTTTCATGGCCGATCCCCAGTGGTGGGTTGCGCCAAGTAGCTAAGGATCACCCAACCAACCAACATATCAGAAAACTATCATCATCATAAACGCGTATATGCCACGGAAATGGGTAAATCCCACTACACGCTTCAATAAATCCCACTTATCACCACTGGTCCACTAAAAATGAAGAAGTCAACAGTTAGCCCAACAAATGACGTGCGGGTTATCACATTCACACCGCTGTCACGTGATACTTCGCGGTTAAAGGTGGTGGCCGTAAAGTTTGTACAGATTCTAGAGGAAAAGCTGGGCCGGAAGAGCACCGACCACACGAACAACGCCATTACTGTGCCTTCGTGATTGCTGCCTTTGCGTTTGTGTACAAATCGGCTAGACGTAGCGCTATTCCATGAGTGCAATATTGGCAACAAAAGTCGAAGGCGGGAATTTTGACAAATAGCAACATCCAGACAGCGTTCAACGTTTATTTGAAAGATTTCTGGGAAAGACTCAAGGACATTTAGGCATTTTACTGCGCGCGGAACCGCGGCTAAGGAGGATGCGTTTGCAGGCACTTTTGCTAGATAGCGCCACCAAAACCACTTGAGTTCGAGATCGCGGCCGATTGCGCGTCTTTTGTCTGAGTTGTGAGTCTCAATGCGCCGTCTTCTGCGATTTCTGTTAACACGTACTTACAACTCGACCTCACGTGTGCTCACTTTCATTAATTACGGCGAAAACCTAATGCAAGTCTAGCGTCAAGTCTAGCATGCGTCTCAGGGGCTGGTAACGCTCGCACGGTATAGTAATGGCGGCAATGGCGGCGCCCTTGTGGTCAGAGATTCTAATGCATGGGCCCTATCGGGAGCTTTTCCTCTATAGAGTCTGTACTGACTCTATGGTGGTGGCTATACTAACACATCAAAGCTTAACAAAGAGTGTTTAATAAAAAGCACTCCTACGACATATCGGAGCATCGAAGGCTTCTTTGTAAACCTGTGCATAAGAGTGGCATGGTCAAGATGAAATAAAACTATACCACCCCATCAAAGCTTAACAAAGAGCGCTTAATAAAGAGCAGCGATACAACGTATCTGAAAGACTTGCAAAACATAGAAATGCGTTAGACTGACGAAGGGAACGCCACCAACTTCGCTGTTTGATCGGCGTCCGCGAAGCCGAGTTGGTTGATTTTTTTTCGTTCAAATCATTCTTAATGCACAAAAAAAAAAACGCCCAAGCTGGTTCTCGCGCATTACAAATCTTAGTCGCCTCACGTGTCATCCAAATGAAATGAAATGAAAAATGTATTTTCACTAAAACTACTAATTAACCAAAGATAAGACCCTATTTAACCCCTACAGATCACCGTCATTGTTTCATAATCATATTTCCTTACTAGGAACTGCTTCTTCTACACAACTCTTTATATCCAACTTCAGCATACACAAATCCGCATACTGTTCGCAAAAAAAGGAACAATGTTTTTGACTTAAATTATGCATGAGATCTTGGCGCACGGATATGGTGCCCGTGACGCCTGAACTCTAGAACTGCTGGTAGACTTACGCGAAGAGTTTCGTTTGTGTTTGTACAGCATTTACAACAGAAGAACAGCCAATGCATGCGCAACGATAGAATAGCGCAGCACTAAGAGAAAACACCGCGAGATTACATGGAAACCCTCTCAGGCGCAAAATAGCAATAATATCTGGGGTCTTCAGTCCCAAAACCCCGATTTGAATATGAGAGACGCCGTAGTGGAGGGCTCCGGAAATTTTGACCATCTGGTGTTCTTTAACGTGCATTGGCATCGCACAGTATACGGGGCCTCTACCATTTCCTGTCCATCGAAATGCGACTGCCTCTGCCAGGATCGAACCCGCGACCTTCGTGCCAGCAGCCGAGCACCACAACCACTGCTCCACCGCGGCGGAACCTCTCAGACGCAATGCGAACTGCGATGCCACATACCGCAGTCACATTTACATTGTCAGTCTTTCTACCACGGTTTTAAAGCTCTAGGCAGCATCTTTTTGTTGCTGCTAAGAGGCTCCAAAATTTATTTGTTTCGTATCTTCTGTCCGTGCGATATGTTACGCAGAAAACCGCAATTTCTACTTTTTCTTTCACTGTACAGCTTAAATCTAGGTGGCAGCCACTGCGGCGCTACTTCTCGCGGGCAAGTGAACGAGTTAGTGAACGGATAAGCACAACACACCAAACGCAAAGAATAAGTGGTCTGTTTGGGTATTTGGGATGACTTGCCGTCTTTGCAGACCATATTCTGCTGCGACGCGCCTTTTTTTCAAAAATTGTCACGCGAGCTTCCCGTCTGACTTAACAGGGCTGGTGGATCACCTGTGCGCCCGGTGCGCTCAGTTTCAGTTTCGCCTCGATCGAGGTCTTGAATTTCGGTGATTATTATCTTATAATAATATACGGGCGCTTTCTGCGATTTCTAAAAATGAGCATGCCATAGAATGTCACGCCCTACAACTCTTCTGTATAAACAACTGCCCTAAATTAAAACGTTAATGGACGAGTTTTTGTTAATTGCTCATTTGAACGTAACCTTGGGCGCGGCATAGTTTTTCCGCCTCGGCGTATAGAGTTCATTTGCGAAGACGATAGGGGCCTGACCGTCACAGCATTTTACAGCGAAAGCTGTTATGAGATCATTTCACCGGCCGTTTTTGGCGCCGTAGTTTTCCGTCGCCGCCGCCGCCGCCAGTGTCCGTAACCAGTATCGCTCGAAATAAGAAAAAAAAATACGAAATAAGAAAAAAATTCCAGGATGGAACGAGGTTCGAACCTGGGCCCTCTGCGTGGGAGCCCTGTATTCAACCTCTGAGCCATGCCGGTGCTTGAAACTGCTTTGCAAAAAGGTCCTATACAGGCTTCATGTCGGGAAGGAACCACATTAGCATATGCAATATAGCGTGGTTGAAGAGTAAAATAAGCACCAAGCGTCGCACAACGCGAATTCTGTAACCAGGCGTCACACAATGCGAATTGCGCAACGAGTAGGTAGTTGAATGCTTCCAACCCATTACAAAGGACTCTGCCATAATTCTTCATCGTCATCAGGCACAGCATCAACAAAGTGCGCATAATGCCTTACATGGGTTTAGCAGGTACCAGCGCTCCCCGTAGAATGACGAAAAATGGCACAGTGCCTGCTGCCCTACTTCTCAAAAATTACAATGATTTATAGCGTAGTGGGTTCCCCGCAAGTGCACTTGTATTGGTTGCCAAGGAAGCCCATAAGCGCATGATCCACTTCCTCGGGGTCTCAGTAAAGTTCTTCGCCCCCCCCCCCCCCCCCGTCTCTCTCCCACGTCAACGTATGTTATACAGCATGACGGGAGAGGGAAATAGCAACCGGGCGTCACCCAATGCAAATTACATAACTGGTGGGCCGTTTAAAGATTCCAACCCATTACAAAGGGCTGAGCCATAATTCTTCATCGTCATCCATCGTCGCATCAACAAAGTGCACATAATGCCTTACAGACGTGTAGCTGGTGCCTCGCTTCTCCGCAGAATGACTAATAATGGCTTAGTAGGTGCTTCCCAACTTCACAAAAATTGTGATTTATGGCGTAGCGGGTACCTTTCTAGTGTACTTGTATTGTAGCCCCAAGAGAGCTTAACGGGCTCTAGAAACGCCGCTCTTCCAGCTTTCGCTGTGACTGTGCTGCGCTTTCAGCGCAGGCCTGGCGTTTTTTATTAAAAAATCTGTGTTGCCTAAAAGAAAACATCCTGTATGTACTGCTTCCTGTTGTGTCATTACGCTTACATCATCATGTACTGACTGCACGCCACGGTGGTGTAGTGGTTATGGCGCTCGACTTCTGACCCGAAGGTCGCATAATCGAATTCCGGCCCCGGCGACCGCATTTCGGTGGAGGCGAAATGCTGGAGACCCGTATACCTAGATTTAGGTGCACGCAATAGAACCCCAAACGGTCGGAATTTCCGGAGCCCTCCATTACGGCGTCACTCAATCATATCGCGCATCGGGACATAAAACCCCAACATTTATTGTTATATTATTGTTACATGTACTAAGTGATTGTTAAACGCGTGAAATTGGGAGGTTGTACACCACAAAAGAATGCAGCAAAATTATTCTGCGCGCTATCTTTCTGTGTCCCTTCTTTCGTGGTGTCGTTTCCCGATAATGCGCATTTAACACTCAGTTATTACAGTGAACGAACTAGCCCATCAAGACGTCCTGATTATCTGGTATGCACTTCTTATCATCTCGCGTTTGCAGCTAATCTCTAACTTACGAACATGCTTTGAATATGCGTTCGTGAAATCATAATGCTTGCTTTCTGTGGAAAAATACCTGCGAGATAAATTGTTCCTTGCAAGTTTACGTATGAGTCAGCTGCAGCAGATGTCCGGTAACTAAGCAGCGTATTGTAATAATATGCCGGAATATTCACCCAGTGGGAGCAGTGGAAAGCGTTTATGAAGCGCAGATATTGAAAGCGGGTGAAAGTAGTAACCAGTCTGCTGCAGGCATAAGCAGGAGACATTTACAGTATTATTTAAAAAAAATCAGGTAAAAGTTTCATATAGCGATAGTCTTTAAAAACACGTAATTGTTAAATGTATAAACAATGGCTACGGTTAGCAGATACAAGAGAACCAGAAAGAGATAGTCACTATGCTAGACAGCTTTAAAACATGAACAAAAAATAGGCTGGGTGGCTCTTTGCCACCGCCTCACTTGAAATAGGGCGCCACAAAATGTCACCGTCATCGGTGAAAGTGCTAGTAACCTCCTGTGTCAGAAACGGAGTGCCCCGCAGGGTGGGCCGCCCATTCCTGCGCCCAGTAGCACCTTTGATCACACCATGAGGAGTTATCATTATTGTGATCGTCATTATTTAATATATCATTACAATTAACATTATTTTTGTATTGTTTAGATTTTATTACACGGTTCATTGCAAGCCCGCCACGAAAACGTTGACACGCGATTAAAGTGACTTTACGTTCTCATAACAGGTTTATTTTATAGCATCCTGACACAGGACTTCAAGTGTAAAATCTGAATCTTCATATAGATAACTGAAACATAACGAAAGCATGTGCCAAATTTCAGCTTTCCATAAAAAATATGGCAGATCCCACGTACCGTGGGAATCGATGTTATGCGAAGCATGCGCGGGATGGTGACTGTGGCGTAATTTTTCATATTGAGCGAAACGTTACGGAATGACGCTAGAGGAATATGGAAGTGGTATACGCACACTCATATGTTGAAGAGTCGCATATCTATTATATAACCAGTGCTTTACCGTTGCGTAACGATGGTAACAGCAACATGGGTGTTACCAACACCAGACGCGGTAAGCTGATATGTAGTGCTTATATTCTTCAATACTGGATAGCGCGAATCCGAACAGGGCAAAGAAGGAACACACATGCACAGGACAGGCGTTACTCGCAACTAAACTTCGTTCAGGAAAGTTTCCCCAGATATGTACACAGCCGAATGACACGCGCAGGCGCACTGCACGTACGTTACAGTCACAGTCACAGCTTTAATGCTTATACTTGTCCGTAATGACGGAGAACGCACGCACGTTTCACAAACCCGCATGTATATGTAGAAGGGGTTCTTGACAGTTCTTGAACAAGGTCATCATCACCGTGATCAGTGAGCGCCAGCAGCTGGACCGAACTTGTTAAGTGGATCCTTTCGTGATCACGGTTATGAGGAGTGAAGTGCGAGGTATAGTACAGCTGGTGGAAATCCTGGATGCTTCTTACGATGAAATGATCTATGATGCCTCCTGTCGTGGACGTGGCAGCGAGGTTTTTTGATGCCCTCTCCACATCTAATCCGTCTTTCACGCAGTATAAGGACCAAGCGTTTTTGGGTCTTGATAAATCAATGTTGAGGTCACCGGTAGTGATGAGAGGCCTCGTTCTGTCAACAGATTTATTGTAGGAAGCACTGACGCCGGTTTTTGCGTAATCCACGTGGGCCATGTTGCGGACTACGTGGACTAGTGGATGGTAGTTGAGCGTCTTCCAGAGGCGCTCTGTCTTCAGTTTCGCCGCTTTCATTGCGTCCGCCGCGGTGGTGTAGCGGTTAAGGGGCTCGGCTGCTGACCCGAAGGTCGCGGGTTCGATCCTGGCCGCGGCGGTCGCCTTTCTATGGAGGCGAAATGCTAGATGCCCGTGTTCTGTGCGATCTCGGTACACGTTAAGTAAGACCCGATGGTCATAATTTCCGGAGCCCTTCGCTACGGCGTCTCTCATATCGGGGTTTTCGGACATAGGACCCCAACAATTATTATTATCATCATCACTTTCCTTGCACGTCAATGTGTGTGTTCGCGGTTACTGTGTTGGTTGAGACTCTGTATTACCTGTGGCACATACCCGCATAACATTAACTCTGGTTTACGGGTATGTGCCTGACGTGACTGAGAGAAAGGGTTTCATGACGTACGCGCCAGGTATTTTGCGTTATTCATGGCATGACCAGTGAATCGTGTTCGTCATACACTGATCCCCTGCTATGCCAATTTCGGTATATTACAAGTTATGGAGACGACCAGGAGGGCGCCCAGACGTAGGCGGCTAGATAGATAGAAACGCTCAGAGTGCCCGAGGTTCGCTAAGAAATGGTTCGCATTTAAAATACGGCTCACCGCGCACACAAAGAAGTTCTAGTTCATTGAACTTGTCCTTGCGATGTCACCGGGCTTCAATATCCGACGGAAGCGAAGTGAAAGGTACTTTTTGGGAATCGGACGAGCGGGTGTCTCTCATATTTTGCTCACGTCTTTACACGGCGTGAGGAATACGCAAGAGTGCCGACTCATGTCATTTCAACCTGGCCGGCCGGAAACGCCACAATGCCATTCGTTCAGTTGCGCGCGATATCTAAGTTTTCGTCTTCTTTTGTTTTCGTAGCCTCTTTCTTAGTGGACGACCTCGTATGCTCGTGCATTTTTTCGCAAAGAGGCGCTGCTCGAGTCATGCCTTCCAAATACACTTTGAGTGCTAGCGCTGTCACTGATCACGTTTCTCCGCTTTACTTTTGTGTCAGCGGCCTCTTCTCGCTCGCATGCAACGGCCTCGGATAAGCCGAAAATGGACATTTGAGATCGCGGCTGAGTGAACTGGCAAGGTAATGTTTTGCATCTAAGATATATGAAAACTAAAGTTGTGCTACAAAAATACACGCATACGCATGTACACGAGGAAGGAGAGAGGGAAAGAAAATGAAAAAGAGTGAAAGTTTCGACAGTTCCTGGATACACAGAGAAATTTTATTTTTCTAACGAGATCTGCATGATGCAGAATGGAGATATCTTCTGCATGGGAGGCTTCGCTGGCCAACTGAGACCCGTAGGCGCAAGCAAGCGTGGTGAGCGGGACAGGGGGCACGTAGGTGATCGTATGTCATCTCGTCTTTTAATCACATGGGCGGGCGAGGCGGGGCAAATACTGCACGCAGCTACAGGCGTAAAAGGCAGCGTGCGAACCCTGTCTTTCTAAAGATGGCGAAGAAGCGACAATAAACAAAAAAATGTACGAACGTAGCAAAAGTTGAAATCTTGCCAAAGATACGAGGACGTCATGCAGAAGTTGCCTCACTTTATTGTCCAGATTTCTTTATTTCCGTAATAATTTAGTTTTGTCTTTAGTACCATCCGAATCTCGGTAAGCCTCAGCTGTGGATATTCGCCAATAAAAAAAGAAGAATAAAACAAGCATTGGGTACCGTTCATATTCACTGTAGTGAAACGAGAAAAAAAAACGCCAGGCCTGCGCGGAAGGCGCAGCACAGTAACAGCGAAAGCTTGAAGAGCGGCATTTCTAGAGCCCGTTGTAAACTCTCTTGTGGCTACTAATACAACTACACTAGCAACGTACCCACTACGCCACAAATCATAATTTTTGTGAAGTTGGGAAGCACCCACCACGACATTACTCGTCATTCTGCGGAGAAGCGAGGTACCATCTGTAGGACATTATGTGCAGTTTCTTGATGCGACGGCTGATCACGGTGAAGAATTACGACTGAGCCTTTTGTAATGAGTTGGAAGCTTTAAATGACCCACTAGTTACGTAATTTGCATTGCGTGACGCCCGGTCTTTATTTCACTCTCCCACCACGCTTTATAACATACGCTAACGTGAGAAAGAGATAGAGAGAGGGGATTAACTTTTTTGAGACCCTGAGGAAATGGATCATAGGAGCCTCCTTAGCAACCAATAGAAGAGCACTTGCGATGAACCCACTACGCTGTAAATCATAATTTTTGTGAAGTAGAGAAGCAGCCACTATGCAATTTTTCGTCATTCTGTTCAAAACCGGGGACCTGCTAAACACCTGTAAGGCATTATGTGCACTGTGTTGACGCTGTGGCTAATGATGATGAAGAATTACGGCAGACCCCTTTGTAATGGGTTGGAAGCATTCAACAACCCACTCGTTGCGCAATTCGTATTGTGTGACGCCTGGTTACAGAATTCGCGTTGTGTGACAATTGGTTGTTATTTTACTCTTCTACCACGCTTCATTACATACGTTAATGTGGTTCCTTCCCGGCATGAAGCCCGTATAGGGTCTCTTTGCAAAACAGTTTCAAGCGCTGGCATGGCTCTGATGTAGAACACTGGGCTCCCACGCAGAGGGCCCAGGTTCGAACCTCGTTCCATCCTGAAAATTTTTAACACGAAAGTGTTTTATGCCGGGGTCCACCAACACTTCAGTGACGTATTTCCGTCACGGAAATGACGTCGAAAAAATTTACACAATCAGATGGCAAAGAAAAAAAAGTTCCGTCAACGGGCATCGAACCCATGACCGCTCGGTCCGCAACAACAGATGCCGGGCACGCAATCCACAATGCTTGTTTGTGAAGCCTTTAGAGTCTGTGACCGTAGCGCAGCAGCTACACACACTGCGCCACGGTCACAGACTCTAGAGGCTTTACAAACAAGCATTTTATATCTACCACTCTCCTGGTCTGCGGTGTGGTGTTGCCCTCTGGGAGCGGTAAAGTAAAGGAATTCGTCACTACCTCCGCGATTAGCACCTGCAACGCGTTACACGTCCGTCCCATTCGGCACGTTATCAATAGAAGTTCAATTTTTGCAATGCCTTAACACACCACGAGGTGGCTATCTTAGCCCAGGCGTCGTAAAAGCGTCGGCCTCGCTCATAGCATCACGCTTATAGTGTGCTGGAATTATTCTAGTACACTATAATCACGCTAATCCAAACCGAAAATAGCTCTGCGACGCGCGCCTGCCTCACCTGGCTGTAACGCCGCGTTCCCCGCTCACGCGCTCGCCCCGAGAAAAATCGCAGCCGGGCTGCCAGGGCGGCACGACGCGCTTTGCATTTCCCTCTAGTCCGGCCGTTCTGTTCAATCACATAATAACATGCTGCGGGATGGCGACCAAGTTCTGCGTCCAATATGCGACGCTCTTCTGGCTGTCAAATCTCGTTCTCTGATTACGCTTTCACCGTTAACTACTACAGCTACCCCAAGGGTTTCATTTAACATTGACGTTAGTCGTCGGGATGGAGGTGTACCACCAATCAACAAAGTGGGTGCATCCACTTTGATTATTGATGATTGATAACGGTGCTATAGCTGCCAAACATCAATATACATTGTGCAAACTCTCTTATATCAATGTATAGTAAACATTCAGTTACTTCTGCAAGGGCACGCTTTACTTTCGTGTTATTCCGATTCCTATGACGGAGGGATCAACCATCTTTTTTCTTATTTCGTTTTTTTTTTCTTATTTCGAGCGATTGTGGTTATGGATACCGACGGCGGCGGCGGCGGCGGCGGCGGCGGCGGCGGCGGCGGGCAACTACGGCGCCAAAAACGGCCCTTGTTAATTTTTGTGATCTGATAACAGCTTTCGCTGTAATAGCTTCACAATGATGTACGGTCAACATAAAAGGCAATAGGCACCGCTGTATACTGTCCTGAAAAGTACAAGGAACGGGAACTCCTGTCGTATACCGTAAGACGAGAAGTTCTCGGAGCAGCGTTTTCCCAACTCTAATTACCTCGGTAAAATAAAAAAGTGCCATCTACGGGCTGCACTACTGTAATGACTCCCTACCGAAAGCCTACGCCTTCTTTTTCTTTCATAAAGCTTTAGTATTTAAAATCAGAAAAAAAAAACAACGTGAAAAGAAAGTTGTCTTGTGTATTTCAAGGACTTCTTTGTACGTTGCTCCTCCGAATTCTCGGATTTTGGGATTTATTTTCGCTCTTGCAATGGTGACTACCGATTCAGACATTCCCCAACATTTAATGTTTTTTTTTCCCTCTTTAGACATCGTAATCATCATCGTCGTCATTGCAAAAAGACTTGCAGTAGCGCGTTCCCCTACTTCCAGCGAAGGTAATTAGCGCTGCCGAGAGAGCGCCTCAAATATCTGGCATAATCTTCACATTCCCTCTGCGTTTTCACATAGGGCCGCTGGTACTTTGCGGACAACCAGCTTCTGACTCCCCCCCCCCCTTTTTTTTAATAGGCTCACCCTAAGACATGTTAAAGAAGAAGCCATACACCGTTTGACGTTCCTTTCGTAATGCTTTTTTATATATACGAAAACCGCGCTAATCTCTCTGAGCCAGACTGCAAGCATTCCTCGCACACGGCTAGAGCCCGTGAAAAAGATTTCTCTCGCAGCAAACACAATAGCGACAAAAAGAAATGACGCGTTTTCAGTGCACCGCAGTGGCCCTTCATTGTGAACACTTCCACCACCTTTTGTCGCATCGTTTCTCGTTTTTCTACTCTTTGTTTCCTGTGTACGTTTGTCGTTCTCGCTGTGTTCCCTTCATGTATATTGCTTTAAAAGCTTAGGGTCCCTCTTACTTTCTATGTTTTTCAGAAACGCGCAGCGAATGTGAGCAGCGCCATTATTTTCTTCGCGTAGCAACACCATCACAGTTTCCTGTACGGTCGTGCGAATACCGTTAGTGCGGTTGTGTTTCTGGAAAAACAGTGAGCCGTGATAAGCGGGCGCGCCGTTCCGCGGAGCGAGCTAGGATGGTCTTCGGAATGACGTTTCTTTTCTTTCCGAGCGGTGGGAAACACGCGGCAGTTAGAATAGCGTGTCGGGGCATTGTAACACGCTTTAAAACAGATGGCACATTAGAGTACTCGCCATGGTAAAAAAAAAGAAGAACGCGCTAGTGAGACGGGTGCTATCCTGGATGTTTGCTTTTTCTTTCAGGTTCGACTGAATTGCATTCGAAAGAACAAGCCGCTTTGAAGTTGCACTTTCTCCTCTCTTTCACGCGCTACGACAAAGGGAACGAATACACTATACTTCTTGGAAAATCGCTTGAGCGTAGTATCATTCTGCAGTGCTAGTTTTCTGGTCTGTGTTGCGCATTTCTGCCAAAGCGCTTGCTTTGCACGTTTAGGAACCGTAGGTGGTCGAAATTTCCGGAGCCCTCCTCTGCGGCGCCTTTAATGATCATATCGTGGTTTTTGAACGTAAAACCCCCCTGATTAGGATTATTAATTCTGCTACACATGTACACGCAAGCCCTTTATAATGGCTAACTATACAAGTATATGTGTCGAGAGCGAATTGAAAGAGAACACCCAATCAGTGCTTAAAGATTACTCGTGATTTGCGGATACGTATGTGACGTATTACCTTACCGCTTGAACATTTAGTGTTATAAACACTTCTGTGGTCAGCAACTGCGTCTAGCTACTATGATGCTTCGCAGGCGATATCAGTGTTCCCTTTCATATTGCTCACGACTGTACATAGTTCCTCTGCTATGCGCTTCTTCCGCACACTGTTGTGCACCGTATATTCAGAAAGGGAAATGGCAGGGAGCTATGGCCCCTCTCCTTCGCCGACTCCTTTCCACTCGACGCCATGCTATAGTCAGACCTATCTATCTATCTATCTATCTATCTATCTATCTATCTATCTATCTATCTATCTATCTATCTATCTATCTATCTATCTATCTATCTATCTATCTATCTATCTATCTATCTATCTATCTATCTATCTATCTATCTATCTATCTATCTATCTATCTATCTAATAAATGGAATTAGCTGTGCAATTTCTCTTGAAACTTTACGCATCGATTTTTCTTGACAGCATCTTTACTAGGTGGTTTAATTATGCATTCACAAAACAGGTATGTCTTGTAGCGATGTGGCACCGTGGAGCTATGCTTGGGTTCTCGTTCAAGTGTGTAAAAATACCAAAACATGACTTCGACAGTTTCTATTAACAATGTTTTATGGAATTTACCCAGAATTTTCTCCTCCCCAATAAAACATATGTCTTCTGCACCCTATTTCACCCCTGTGCCCTTTGTTAACCAGGATACGTAGAAGAAAAAGAATTCGCTGCCTCTAAAAAAAAAAAGCGAACTTGCCGCAATTGATGCAGAGCCACTATGGCCGAAGCATGAACTTCTTGTGTGTTCAACAGTGCACTTGCTGCACTAGGCGCTTCTTCAAGCTGTTCGTCCGTCATATTTCTCAACGTTGGTTGAAAAAAACTGACAGTGTATTTATGCATTCACTTAAGACAACTCGAAGGCGAAAGCCGTCTTCTTTTTTTTCTTCTTAGTCAATGTATTGATCATCCCCCGCCCCCATCCGAAAGCTGTCTGCACATAAAGTGGTTTTGCACTGCCTCCATGATCGGCGGAATTGGTGGGCCTCTGCGATCGGCTCGCCATTGACCAATCGACGATGTCTTGCGATAACGCCATCATGTGGCCTTCGAAGGCATCGTGGCCACGATGCCTTCGCAAATTTTGGTGATCTATGCCGTCGTGATGACGTCATATGGTGAAGTCATCACGTGGTGTTGATTTTTGCATCAATCGTCTTTACGCCGACGCCGCGGGACGCTGATGGTCAATTCTGGCGTTTAATGGGGGATCTAAGGTTTTTGCCATAAAGGGACACTAAAGAGAAACATGGAATTGGTTTAGATTGATAGAGTGTACTCGGAGAACTCTTGTGTAGTTTATTTCACCACCATAGGTTTATTATTAAGAAAGAAAACCAAGTTCAAAGTTTCATTTTTAAATTTCGCGCCGAACTTTGTAATTCGTGACGTAAAAGATTTCCAAGAGCACTTAACGTATTTTGGCGCCACTGGCTCGACGAAACTTCCACAAACTCGTTATGTCAAGTGTCTGGCCCCCTCAGAGGACAATGTACTTCGATTTAACCGATTAGGAACTACGTAGGCCCAAGCAGGCGCCGTCAAAAATATGTGACGCCACGGCGAATGGTGCGGGAATTCGAAGGTGGCGTCGCCACCTGTATTTTCTTTTTGCTCGTTTTCTCGCTTATTAAGCGTCTTTTCGCAGCAAGCGTGGTGTTTTTGGTATCGTGGACGACTACTTTACTAATGCGAGAAAGGTCGTTTAGCGAGAAAGGTCTAATGCGAGAAAGGTCGTAAGCTCTCTTGGGGCTACAATAGAAGTACACTAGAATGGTACCCACTAGGCCATAAATCACAATTTTTGTGAAGTTGGGAAGCACCTACTGCGACATTCGTCATTCTGCGGAGAAGCGAGGCACCAGCTACACGTCTGTAAGGCATTATGTGCACTTTGTTGACGCGACGACTGATGACGATGAAGAATTATGGCTCAGCCCTTTGTAATGGGTTGGAAGCTTTAAAAGGCCCACCAGTTATGCAATTTGCATTGGGTGACGCCCGATCGCTATTTCTCTCTCCCGTCATGCTGTATAACATACGTTGACGTGGGAGAGAGACGGGGGGGGGGGGGGGGGGGGAAGACTTTTACTGAGACCCCGAGGAAATGGATCATGCGCTTATGGGCTTCCTTGGCAACCAATACAAGTGCACTTGCGAGGAACCCACTACGCTATAAATCATTGTAGTTTTACTGAGACCCCGAGGAAATGGATCATGCGCTTATGGGCTTCCTTGGCAACCAATACAAGTGCACTTGCGAGGAACCCACTACGCTCTAAATCATTGTAATTTTACTGAGACCCCGAGGAAATGGATCATGCGCTTATGGGCTTCTTTGGCAACCAATACAAGTGCACTTACGAGGAACCCACTACGCTATAAATCATTGTAGTTTTTGAGAAGTAGGGCAGCAGACACTGTGCCATTTTTCGTCATTCTACGGAGAGCCGTGGTACCTGCTAAACACATGTAAGGCATTATGCGCACTTTGTTGATGCTGTGCCTGAGGACGACGAAGAATTATGGCAGAGCCCTTTGTAATGGGTTGGAAGCATTCAACAACCTACTCGTTGCGCAATTCGCATTGTGTGACGCCTCGTTACAGAATTCGCGTTGTGCGACCATTGGTGCTTATTTTACTCTTCTACCACGCTATATTGCATATGCTAATGTGGTTCCTTCCCGACATGAAGCCTTCATAGGACCTTTTTGCAAATCAGTTTCAAGCACCGGCGTGGCTCAGAGGTTGGATACTTGGCTCCCACGCAGAGGGCCCAGCTTCGAACCTCGTTCGATCCTGGAGTTTTTTTCTTAGTTTTTTTTTTCTTATTTCGAGCGATACTGGTTACGGACACCGGCGGCGGCGGCGGTGGCAGCGGCGGCGGCGGCGGCGGACAACTACGGCGCCAAAAACGGCCGGTGAAATGATCTCATAACAGCTTTCGCTGTAAAACAGCGTTTCCAGTGCCTCCCAGTGCCTTTCAGCGCACTGGTTGGCACTGGAAACGATGTACAGTGTGTCCCAGTGTACTACAGCGCGCTGGGAGGCACTGGGACAGACTGTACGGCCAGTGCCGCCCAGTGCGCTGAAAGACGCTGGGCGGCACTGGACACGCTGTCTCCAGGTTTCTGCTCCGTAGGTGTGGCCCAGTGTCTTACAGCGCACTGGGAGGCACTGGACACGCTGTACAGTGTCTGCCCGCACACTGGGAACACTGGTGGCACATTGGAAAAAGCTGTGCCGCTGGTAGGATTTGTATAAGATTTGGTATAATAATAATAATAATATCTGGGGTTTAACGTCCCAAAACCAAGATATGATTATGAGAGACGCCGTAGTGGAGGGCTCCGGAGAGCTTAACGGGCTCTAGAAACGCCGCTCTTCCAGCTTTCGCTGTGACTGCGCTGCGGTTTCAGCGCAGGCCTGGCGTTTTTCTATTGTGTGTCCTACACATATCTAGCTTTGGTTTTACTTAAGCGACATGCGTACGTATACGCTAAAGCAATCATCTGTCGAGCGCGCACGCGTGTGCTTTCTCTGAAGTGTGTGATCGAGTGTCGTGAATGTAGTTTATATGTCTTCATCGAAAGAACTTATCATTCGCAACACAATATGACATAAGTATTTGTCTAATAATCAGCATCAACCTACTCTAGCAGTCAGTCCTTCCATATGGGCTCGTACTGCTGAAAGCCGTACGTAACCGGCGACAGTGAGCCACTGTAACGCTCAATCTCGGAGTTTGTAGCTTCTTATCTGTATAGCCGAATGTGCAAATACGGGCTCGCTTGAGTAAGGTATGATCGAAACTACATTCGAACAGTTACTAGTCTCTTCGTAATTGAATATCCACGTTCTTCACAGCGATCGTGGCGCACGGAGTGCATAATAATAATAATAATAATAATAATAATAATAATAATAATAATAATAATAATAATAATAATAATAATAATAATAATAATAATAATAATAATAATAACGTTTATTTCCACCAGTAAAAAGTTGATGGTGGGGGTGAGAATAAAAGCGACTGTCCGCTTGACTATGTTCTCACCCCCCTATACATCAGACAGAGGCGGTGGCGGCAACAGAACACAAGATCTGACGAGGATATACAGAACATTCTAGAATCTAGCAATAACACAAATTCGAAACAGCAGGCTGCGGTGCTGGCAGAAAAAAAAAAGAAACACAATGCAATAAACATAGATCAGACGTCAGTACATGAACTACATATACACTAAACACAAAATTTACGCGTAACAGTGTTGGTTATTTCCTTATTTTTATTTTAGGCACGTTATTTCAAGAAGTTTTCAATGTCTGATGAGTCAATGAGATATTGGCGTAGTTGAGTAAAGGTGATGTCTCCTATGTCAAAACCTGAGGAATGTAGTCTGTATAAATGCAACAGTAGCTGATAGGCAATTTTTGGTTGTCCAAAATTCGTTCTCGTACTAGGAAGGATCCAGTGTGGTTGATGACGGTGGGGGTATTTTGGTTCATAACGCATCATGGAAGCTAACTCTGTAATAGTGGATAAACGTCTTTTTTGTTCGATCTTATAGTTGCGTAAGAGCCTGTAATTGTAGATGTCGAAAACATTCATGATTTCGTGTTGATCGAACAAATGTTGCGCTGTGTGTCTGTAAGGAAGGTTGTAAATTAGACGAAGGATTTTATTATGTAGAGGTGAAATCTTCCGTAAATTTGTTTTTGTCGTCGTGCCCCACACTAACATGCAGTAGTTTAGATGTGAAAGAAATAAAGCATTGTATATAGCAAGTTTTGCTTTTAAAGGTAAAACAGATTTATGACGCCGAACTATACCAACCGCATTGGATGCCTCTAATAAAATACTGTTTATATGGTCATTCCATTGCATGGGCTGAGTAAAATAAACTCCTAGCGTTTCAATTGAATTAACAGTTTCGACTGCCTGGGATTTATACTGCAAATTTACTTGAGTATCAGGTTTCTTATTTCTAGAATTAAAAATTATAGCTTTGGTTTTATTTACATTGACTGACAGTGCATTTTCGTTTGTCCAGAGTTCGAGCTTACCTAATACATTATTACCGCGCAAAGATAGCTCATTATGTGTATCTGCTGACAGAAGAATTGTAGTGTCATCCGCATAAATAATGAACCTGGACTGATAACCAATCTTTGTGATATCATTAATGTTTGATATCGGCGTTTGTAGCTTCTTATCTGTATAGACGAATGTGCAAATACGGGCTCGCTTGAGTCAGGTATGATCGAAACTACATTCGAACGGTTACTAGTCTCTTCGTAATTGAATATCCACGTTCTTCACAGCGATCGTGGCGCACGGAGTGCACCATCATCATCATCATCATCATCATCATCATCATCAACCTGTCTACGCCCACTGCAGGGCAAAGGACTCTCCCATGTTCCGCCAATCAACCCGATCCTGTGCTTTCTGCTGCCACGTTATACCTACAAACTTCTTAATCTCATCTACCCACCTAATTTTCTGTCTCCCCCTCACGCGTTTGCCATCTCTTGGAATCCAGTCACTTACCCTTAATGACCACCGGTTATCCTGCCGACGTGCTACGTTCCCGGCCCATATCCATTTCTTCTTCTTGATTTCAACTATGATATCCTTAACCCCCGTTTGTTCCCTGACCCACTCTGCTCTCTTCCTGTCTCTCAAGGTTACACTTATAATTTTCCTTTCCATCGCTCGCTGCGTCGTCCTCAATTTAAGTTGAACCCTCTTTGTAAGTCTCCAGGTTTTTGCTCCGTAGGTTTCTGCTCCGTATAGGTTTCTGCGCAAGCCTGCAACAAAGGTCGCGTGCTGCTGCCTCCGAGATTGCCATTACGCCTGTTACCGTCTCGGAGGTGCCAGGCGCGGCGCGCGGCGGAACTGACGGCGTCGTCTGCTGCGGTAAGCGCATTTCCGCTGCCACCGGAAGTCGGTCAGGCTGCGAGCGCCGCCTCACGGATTTGCGGGGAACTGAGGGAACCGTCGCCGCAATGGGAAAGCGAGCGACGCAGCGGGCATCTAGTCAAGGAGGCATGGGTTCGGCTAGAGTGAACTACTGCGGCTGTATATATAGTACGCGGAACGTACACAAAAAGGACTGAAAATATGTCCGAACGGGTGACGAAACTAAAGCGTTCAGTGTGCAGTTCAGATGCACATTGTTTTCTACATAGGTATGACTGCTCAGCGAGTCAGTGTGATTGCCGCCACACATCTGCGCTTACGCTGATATGTATTTCGCGGAAAAAATTGGGGGACGCTTAAGCTTCGCCTTTAAGAGTTGAACGCGATAGCGATATTCTGCCCATAGTGCGCACTTCGAACACTACGAGTGTTTAACAGACTGCGCGCACTAAGGTGTGTGCACTCCAACAAAATATGCTCGACAGTTTCTATAGAGCCACAGTTATTACAGTACGGACTTTCGGTTTGACCGAAGCGTATGCCGAAGAGCGTGCGCTCTATGAACATTGCATGCATATGCTGACCGAAAGAACTTTCTCAATTGACTGTGTCTTGGGCGCTTTACCCCGCGCCACGCAACAGAGACAAGCGATGCAACTACTCTTCAGATATTTAGAGAGCATCGGTCAGCTCGACAAACTTTAATGACACCTTGAGAGCACGTAATGTCACTGTCAGCACACGGCCCCGCCCAAGATACAAAAAACTCAGTTTGTGTTTTTACCTCTTTTTTATTCTATTTTAACTTTTTATATTTTTTTCTATATCTCTCTCTCTCTTTGTGTCTTTCAGTCCCCAATCCCCTTCCCCACGCAGAGTAGCAAGTCAGCGAATTTACATACGCCGGCTAAATTCTCTGCATTTCAATAAAGAGCTCTCTCTCTCTCTCTAAGGTGTGTGCCTTATGTAATGGGTAGCATGCTTTAAACCAGGAGCAATCACGGCCCGTGCAGTGCTCTAGTACGGGCTCTGACGGAGTGGTCTGGCACTTTCCTCTGTAATGATGTGATGCTTTGCTACTGGGGTCTGGCGAATTCTGGACGACCACGAAAAGCACTCCTTATATTGATGAGTAACGCGGGAGACGAATTACAGCTCATGATTACTGAACTGGATACGGAAAGTAGAAGAGTAAGTCTGAAAATTAATATGCATAAAACTAAAGTAATGTGGAACATACTTGGCATAGAACAGCGCTTTGCTATAGGTGGCGAGACACTGGAAGTTGTAAAGGAGTACGTCTACTTAGGACAGGTAGTAACCGCGGAGCCGAACCATGAGAGTGAAATAACTAGAAGAATAAGGATGGGATGGGGCTCATTCGGCAAGCATTATCAAATCATGAATGGTAGTCTACCACTATCCCCCAAGAGGAAGGTATATAACAGCTGCATCTTACCGGTACTTACCTACGGACCAGAAACCTGGAGACTTACAAAGAGGGTTCAACTTAAATTGAGAACGACGCAGCGAGCGATGGAAAGGAACATGATAGTTGTAACTTTAAGAGACAGGAAGAGAGCAGAGTGTGTCAGGGAACAAACGGGGGTTAAGGATATCATAGTTGAAATCAAGAAGAAATGGATATGGGCCGGGCACGTAGCACGTCGGCAGGATAACCGGTGGTCATTAAGGGTAACTGACTGGATTCCAAGAGATGGCAAACGCGTGAGGGGGAGACAGAAAATTAGGTGGGTAGATGAGATTAAGAAGTTTGTAGGCATAACGTGGCAGCAGAAAGCACAGGATCAGGTTGATTGGCGGAACATGGGAGAGGCCTTTGCCCTGCAGTGGGCGTAGACAGGCTGATGATGATGATGATGATGATGATGATGATGATCATGAAATGACTGGCATGTTGTGGCATCACCTTACAGCACAGGCGTCACTTTCCTCGCAAGGAAGTGCAGATTACGGTGCGACAATCTCCGTATTATTAAACAGTGGTTGTCGGAGCATTCGAGCAGCGCTTGTCTATACCGAAGCTAGGTTTCCTTGCGGCACGGCTGGGATGTCCACAGAGATGCGAAGCGAGGCCAGCGATTGAGATGGCGATAGGAGCAGGGCCTGATTAAACTGTCGCGTTCTACTCTTGAAGGCGAAGCTCGAGATTCCCCCGAGTTTTATCGTGCATATATGCATGTATATTCCGGTATATAGGACGCTAATGAAACATACATTCCATGCAGGTCCTGTCATATATGTGTCACACTCATGCCATGCCAATTTTGCTGTACATCAGTTACTGAAGTGGCCACGAGAGCACTAAGTTCGTATCATGTAAATGATGTACATAAGCACGAAATGATTTTGTATTATGCTCAGTCGCTTTATGTTCCTTACAGACCCATCACGGCAAGCCAATTTTGCTGTATACATCAAGTTAATGAAACGGATGTAGTGTAAATCATAAAATACATGTCATGCACCTCAATATTTTCACGTTACCACGTGTGACATATGTTCCGGTATATACCCATGTCATGCTATTTCAATTTTGCTATATACCGAGGTAGTGACAGGGCAACCAAAGCGGCAACACCGTGTCATGTAAACCATGATACACTCACCATGCGTGTCATTATTGTAACGTTATGACATGCCATTTATGTTCGCCATACACTCATGGCATGCCATACAAACTTCGGTATATATAAAGTAAAGGAGACGGCCGCGAGAGCACCCAAACCGTGTCATGTAAATCATGCCGTACATGACATGCATCTCGTCACTGCCATGTGACGACCTGTCATTTATGTTGGTAATACAATCATGTCACGTCATACCACTCTTGGCATGCACAAAGATGACGAAACGGCCACGAGAGCACCCAGACCGTGTCACGTAAATCATGACCAACATGTCATGGATGCCATTTATATCATTTACGTTTGACATTCACTCATCCAGCGCCGTATCAACAGCGGCACATATCAGGCTAACCAAATGGCCACAAAAACACAGTCGTAGGCGGCTATATAGATAGATATACGCTGAGAGTGGCTGAAGTTCGCTGAGAAATGCTTGGCATTTAAAAGAATGTTGCCCATACACGAATACCGTGCTCACGCCACAAAAGACACCTAAGCTGAACGTTAGTGTCGCCTAGATATTTTTTTGTTACACTACAACCAGCTAGGTTTCATCGCTTTCAAAAATTGCAAAAATGGTGTAAATCCTATTTATCTTTTGAACGCAGTATCGTCAAGAGACCTCGAAAAGAAAGCACTGCAACAAAGATGACAATGGTGCTGCAAATACAGCTATCGCTGCCAACGCAGGGCCTTCTCTGATCTATTCTGCCCTAAACTCGACGCACTAGACGCTGCGCGAACCTGCTTGTCTGTCACAGATTCATCACGTTGAGTTGCATAACTAGGGCGAGCCGTATGACCCGGAGACGCGTCACCAGGACCTTTCGCCCGAGAACTTGTGAAGTTTTCTTGTTCAGAAGCGTTGGCTGTAACACGAGTGTCTGCGTTGCAATCGGTGCGGACGTCAGTAGTGTTGGTGTAGTGAAATCGCGTGTTGCTTTCCGCAAAATCCACCTCCCCTTCGGCTCGTATCAGGGTGCCTGTGATTTGACCTTCACTTTCGTTCTGATATTCTGGCGTTTCGAGATGAGGCGGTTTTTCTCGGTCGACGCTGAACAATACATAGTCGTCTCGCCTTGTGTCTGTTGAACTGGTGAGCGTCGCAACACGAGAGGAATCGATATAGGTAGTACCGTTGTCAACAGGACCCGGCAACGTAACGGCATCACTGGGAGCTCCTAGGTCAATCAATGCTTCCATCATCGCTATCTCTCTTTGCATGTGCGACCGGTTTGCGTCGATTATGGTAACATTGTGAAGACCCTGGATTCCATTTGTAGCGTTCGCAGAGACGACGCTGTCGGGAGGGTCGGTCTCACGCCCGGTGGAAGCACCTCTTGGAGAAGACGGCACACGGACAGTCACGTATGGAAGGGTGGCAGTGTGGCGACGTGCTCCGACGGCGACTTTGTCGGACGCTGCGCCGGCGACTGGGGACGACTCGGCGCTGCCGTTCTTAGTAGCGTTGTCGTCGTCGGGTGTCACGGTGGGCCGTAAAGCTGAGGGCCTTGGCTTGTCGGAGGGCCAGAGCAGCATGTAGATCAGGAGAGCCCCGCCGAGAACAACGGAGAGCACCATGAGTGAGGCCAGACAGGCCAGAGCTGGCGACCCCTTGACGTAGCGTACCGTCGCCGTCAAGCCATGTGCGGGTGCCTTTGAGCTCGTATCGGTCGTAGTTGTCGTAGCTGTCGTAGCTGTGGACGTGGCCATGTGCGAAACTTGAAAGGTTGGGTTTCAGCGTCGAAAGTGTTGGACATCGACGGCGTCTCCCACAGTGAAAGCGAAACAGCCGTGGCGGTCGCTCAGGCGTTCTCGACGTACTTTTTGCCTTCTCAGCTCCCTCGGAGGCTTCGCGCAAGCAGTCGAAAGCTAAGCGGCGTGCAACTTTAGTGGCCACGCATCTTCTTCTGCAATCGTTCGCGAGTGCACGAGATAGTTTTCGTGATGATAACCTCGGCCGTGGTGGCACATGCCCACTACGTAAAAGGGCCAGCTCTCATTGAATAAAACTACAAAAATCCAATAAACTGTTTCATTGGGCATCTATACGCAGGTAAAGCAATCTTCGAAGCCCTGAAACAAATGAAACAAAGCACGCGAGATAATCGTATTTAGGAATCTACAAATTGAAACATTACCATCCCTTGATATCCTATCTCTAAAACAAATCTGTTGGCATGAATTATAAGGCTCAAAACTTGTGAAACAACAAGCATAAAAGCAACGGTACAAACCTTGGTGCACATAAACCATGGACACAGACAACGGGTAATTTTGTATGTTTGCCCCTTTTTTCGTAAGAATAAGAAAACATTATGGCAGCGTCGCACTAGTGGCGTCAAGCCTGAAGGAACAGCCGAGCTGAGTGGCCTTCCTTGCTTCTCTTTACTTTTTCTGTTCTTCTCTTCTCTTTCTTTCTGTTTCTTTTATCTGTTTTGTACCCGTCACTTTGTATTTCTTTCTTTATCTCTCCATCTATTCCTTTCTCTATCTCGCTCTTCCTAACTTTATTTCTCTTTCTTCGCTTTCTTTCTCTCTCTCTTGTTCTTTCTCTGTCTTTCTCTCTCTTTCTTTGTTTCCATTTATTTGTCTCTGTTTTTCTTTCAGTCCTGCTCTCTCTTTTTCTATCCCCTTTTCTTGTCTGCTTCTTTCTTTCTCTTCCGCTCTCTTTCTCGGTCTTCCTGTCTTCTTATGTCTTTATTCCATTTATTTCACTCTATTTTTCCTCATTCGCTTTCTTCCTATCGTCTTTTCTCTCTCGCTTTCTCTTCCTTTCTCTCTCTCTCTCTCACTCTTTCACGTGTTCCACGCGCTCCACTTCGCCGAGCAGAGTTTTCGTTTAACGCTCGCACCCGCTGTTCTCGGTAGCGGGGCTCGCCCAATCCCTGGGGCGCATACCCATCTGCACTTTTCTGCCGACACCAAAGCTTTTACGGCCGGCCTAAACAGCTGCGCTGTTTAAAAATCACCGTTCAAGTACTCCATACTAATGTTTGACCAACTAAGCAGAAACTTGCGGCCCCGTTGTTTCATCATCAGCCTGACTGCGACCACTGCAGGGCTAAGGTCTCTTCCATGCTCCGCCAGTCAACCCGGTCCTGTGCTTTGTGCGGCAACGATATACGCCCATACTGAATCGTCATCTGTCCAACTAACTTTCTGGCTCCGCCTCGCGTAAGTTGTGAGTAGCGCACGTCCTGTCCTCTTTCTGTAGTCCCTGTCTTATCAACGCTATGGCTTCACTGAACCCCCTCGCGTGTTTGCCTTCTCTTGGAATCCAGTCAGTTACTCTTAATGACCAGCGGTTATCTTGCCTACGCGCCACATGCCCTGCCCATGCCCATTTCTTCTTCTTGATTTCGGCTAAGATGTCCTTAACAACCGTTTGTTCCCTGACCCACTCTGCTCTCTTGATGTCTCTTAAGGTGTAATCTTAAGGGACAAGAACAGATCGCAGTGGGTCAAAGAACACCTGCCATTTTATCCTTTGCTTGTTACTGCTTAAATCCACTGGTGTACCCAGTGGGTGACATGCCGGCCACGTGCTCCACCCGACATTGCTTTCTGCCATAGGACACAGAGCACGAAATGACACTTGACCACACTTGCCTGCCCGGCCCCCATCAGATCAAGGACGTGCCTACACCAAAACAAATTTCTACCTAGGCCACTGCTTCAATCCCGACGGTTCATTAAAGCTTTTCTCAATTACTGGTTACGTCTGTCTAGAAATCTTAACTGGTGCTTGCCGCCTGTGCGTTCCCTTCTTCATTTTTAGCGGAGCAGTGATATGTAGTGGAGTTTGGCCAATTTCTTTAGCACACTTGTTTTTTTTTTTGTTTTTTTTTTCAGCGGACGACTTCATATTTAGTAGTGGTGCTTATTCAATCTCTCTCCCTCCCAGCGCGAAGCCGCTCTTTCCAGCACGGCCCTGGACGACCAGCGACGCGTGATTGACCGGCCCACCAGACGGATAGCAGCAGCAAACCCAGGGGCGTCGGCGAAAATTTGTTCTCAGGGTGGGGAGGGGTGGGTGGGGAAGTGAGGCCCGTCCTTAATCTGAAGTGCGCGCTGGGCAGAGAAGTGTGGTCGAATGTCATTTTGTGCTCGGTATCCTACGGCAGGAAAAAATTGCAGGCGGGAAGGACGGATGGGGAGGAGGGGCGCGTGCTTGGTGTACAACCCCCTGGCTCCGCCACTAGCTCCATCCTCCGGGAGTTCACAAGCAAAATCAAGTGCAATGAAGCTTGCTACTATTACTACTAGGGGTGTTTGCCTAATTTCTTAGGCACACACGCGCTAGGCGCTTTTGCGCATATATGACGGACGAATTTTCGTTTTCCCTAGTCATATAGAGGTTCCTTGTTAAACGACAATGTTTTCTTTATGGAACCGCTTCCGATATATCATCCTATCTTAATAGCAGTCGCTAAGCCCTTTCATAAGAACACTATGCCGCGCGAGAAGCTGAGCATTGTACTTAAGCTCCATTTACTATTTTATAGCTGTGTCAATATTTCTGCGTGTATCGTCGGAGATTAGAAAATAATCACTGGTGCTCGCATGCATTTCAAGATGCTACACACTAATCGCGTCGTGCGCATTCTGATTCATAAAAAAAATTTCTTTATACAATTGGCTACATTTAAGAGATTTTAGGTAGTGTAGGCGCGTTCTTCTAGCTAGTAATTTTTTGACAATCGTAACATTCCCTTGAAAAACGACCACCGGAAGAAAGCAAAGCAGTACAAAGCAAAGATGTCAGGCGTACGCCATCAGATAACGGATGATGGCGTCACAGAAGTTGGTGATTTTTGACGTCTTGGTGACCTTACATGACGACGTCATTGATGCCGGCAAAACCAATTAAGATTTCTGGACAGACGTGACTAATAATTGAGAAAGATTTTAATGAACGTCGGGATTAACGTCCTGCTAAAACCGGGGCCGCACGTTTCAGGTTCGCTGGTTAACCACCTGTACGGACATCCTTGTCCGAACGTTTTCGGTTCTGCAGTCCGCTCGTGCTTACACACTGTCGTACGGTTTCAGCGGGAGAGAAATCGCTATTTATCTGAGCGATCCAGTTGTGGAGAAAGCGTGCGTTTGTTCACGACCGAAGATAATGTTAGTGATCCATAGCCTCTGAAATTACGGCAGCAGCAGTCGCTTTTCGCGTTCCTTCTTCGTCGGCCACCGTATACGACCGACCGAAAGGAGGCGTTGGGCTGACGCAACAGCTCCTGTAATGCCTCAATTGCAAGAATCTTGGAACGGCTTTCGAAAACAGTGCCACTTAAATGGTGATGAATGCCTTGCTCTCGAAGTGTATGGACACAGATTTGAAGCAAATGCAAGTGTAAGTTGGGGAACTTTGGGGGTAAACATCGCACGAGGACGACGATGACGACCTGATGGATTCGAAGCGGGTATGAGCCCTTCTCCTTTAGGCGACAAACAAACAAACAAACAAACAATGCGGACAGGAGTCACACAGGCGGCGCCGCGATGCCCATTTTCTTGCTTGTACACCGTCCCCACTTCGTCCATCCTCTACGTGATATTTGCAGTCGAGAGACCTCGGACAGTTGCCATCCGTTGTGTGGATACACCATTCGCACGCCGTACCATTGGGTTTGCCAGGGCAGCCATCTTGAATTCCTCTGCGTGCTCGTCGCGCCGCTCCACCCGCCTGCCGTCATTTTTTCGCAACTGTCATGTCGGCCCCACGCATAGTGTCCGGTGCTTGCGCCATGATTAGCCATGATGGGAGGAAGGTGTGTCCAACAAAGCACGCAGCCGTGTTTGCAAGTACACGCTAGGACAGTTTATCGCACCCCATTAAGCTGCAGAAAATAGTACATAGGACTATTTGGTCAGTGATGAAATGATCAGGACAGGCAGCGCCACTTCGATGTTAATGGCCATCAAATGGTTTAGGCACCTTACTGGCAACATGTACACTCTAAACGTGGTAACCGGTAAATCGGATTTTGTACACCGGAAGTAAGGGTTACCAAGTTTAGAATTTATGCCCTCAATCTAATGTAACCCTTATTTTATAGGTGCAAAAAAATCATGTTCATCGGTTACCACGTTTAGAGTGTAGTGGCTAATTAAAACGGGTTTACAGGCAGAGCTCGAGAGAAAGATGGGGAGAAGTGATCTAGAATTAATATGCTGACTTCCTCCCTTTTCGATAAGGAGTTCTATTTTTCGGCAACTCACTACGTACCATCTGATAATAATGTACTTTTGACAAGTGAGCACGCGTGCTATATATAGGTTAAAATATGTTCTGATGCCTGCATACCTTGGTCGCCTCCGTCTCTTTTAATCATAGCGTGCTTTTAGGACGTAAAACATCAACAATTATAATTACCTTAGTTTCTTTTCTCATACTGTGCTTTAAGAGCGTTCTTGGTGTCGAATAAACGAGTTGGAAGTTGGCATCCTTCCTGCTGCGCCGCAAACATGTTTTCTTCAGTCATGAGCTACTGCGGTTCGCTTTTGATATCTGCACCGAACTTAAATTTGTAGCCGCTCTCTGAACTCACTTTCGCCGACGCAGCAAAAATACGATTGCAGTTGAAACTCCTGTCATATATTAAACGCACTCTACACCGTTTTGCTCGTGTCGCTCGTTGATTGCTGCCACGTGTCGCGGCAAGCGCGTGAGGCACATCAGGAGCTTTGGTTTTAATTAAAGGAGGGAAGCTGTCGCCCACCTCCAATAATACGAGGCCGTCTCGTGGTAGAGCCCAAACGGCCCATACACCGATACGCGTACACAGGGTGGACCGTCGACGGCGAAGCCATTGTTACGTGCCCGGCTCGACGCATTCGATAGCTATTGTATCCAATAAGGGAGGGCTGCATACTAATTACTCGCACTGTTCCGCAATTAGCACTGCCGGGTCGCGCTTTTCCGAGTTTGACGTCATTGCCCATATAGCTCACTGTACCTTGACGCTCGGGTTTCTAGATCTCGAGGCGTCGGCATCCGCCCTGACTCAAATTTATGGTAGTGCGAATATATTAGGCCGTGGAATGTGACCAGCGCAGAGGCGCTCAGCTGGCAACTCCTGTGGACATTGGCGATCGCTACTCCCCCTTGCGTCAAAGGCTTAATAAAACAACAGCCGCAATTGCGTCGGAACTGTTATGCGAAGGTTCTAGCCTTGGTC
Organism: Rhipicephalus sanguineus; assembly: GCF_013339695.2. Taxonomy (NCBI): domain Eukaryota; kingdom Metazoa; phylum Arthropoda; class Arachnida; order Ixodida; family Ixodidae; genus Rhipicephalus; species Rhipicephalus sanguineus. The sequence goes on from NC_051181.1 coordinate 94,791,025, forward strand.
CTTACCGGTGGCGAAGTTGCATTTCCGTCCACTTTATTTCATTTTTATGTACGTCACAATTACTATGTTACAGTTAAAGTCTACAAATATTGTCCCCAATGCTTTCCTTGGCTTCAGTGACTGTTGGTTTCATTAGGCTTTGTCTAATAAGTAAGCGAGCCCTTGATCCGTTCCTTTCTTTCCTCCTGCTCGCTCTAGTGTACGTGACACATTTCTGAACGAAGATTGCTTTGTTCAGAAATATGTCCTGTACAATAGATCATGTACACTAGGCCATGTACACTAGGTCATGTACACTAAATGACTAGAAGCCTTGCTTTGTATTGACTTTCTGCCTGACACGTTTTTTTTTTAGCAAAGAGCCATGAAAATTATAGGATAACAAGCCAGAGAACTTTACCAGTTTGTTCACGTGTAAATTGCAAGTAACCGGAGGTGATAATATTGTACGAAAACGTGCGAGTTCGATTAGGTGACCTAATACAAAGGTTTAACATTGATTATGAAAATGGGAAGAACTTGCGGATACAATGCAATGATTGGTTCTTGTACCTATTTTGTATCACCTCCTTTAAAGCTCCCAGCCAGGGCTGGGCAAAGATACTTTGAAATTGTATCGCCATACGATACAAGATACTCAGGCATAAAGTATTGGAGATACAGATACAAGATACTGCCGCACTAATTGTATCCGATACGATACTTGGCAATTGTATCTTAAGATACTTCGATACATTCTCAAATTTGTTATTATAGATCCATACAATGTAGCAGCAAACGCCTATACACAAAGATGTCTCCTTGAAAATTTCTGAACTGTGATCTATTTAGTTTCACTTGCATGAAATGTCTGTTAGTATCTCAAAAGTTTTGCCCTTCTTGCTCAAAGTACATTACTTTCCTTCCAAAACAACCTATTGGGGCTTGTTTTAGCTTGTTCACAGGACAACTCTTTATACACTTCGCTGACAGCGGTTCTTGCTTGTCATTCTTGTAATTGATGGGAGTCGCTGCTCAACTTGCCGACCAGCTAGCGGGTTGCCATGTAATCACAATAACGTCAATAAGAAGCCTTCGCACGACGGCGCAAATACCGGTGTGGACTTTTACCTTGTCCGTAAAAGACAGTTTGGCCAATACCGTATATCCGGACAGGTGTACAGCAGCAACAACTCTAATAGCGACTTTTTTTCTTCATTGGGGGGGGGGGGGGGGGGAGGGGGGAGGGGGGAGTGGCGCGGGGAACGCATGGTGTATACGGGGCTTGCGACCGTTCGCTAGCGGCCCGGCCGGCACACACGACCGTCTCCGTTCCATTTGTTTTTGTTTTCTAAATAAGTATGTTAGTGAGCTACACAGACATGACTGGTCTCAAGAATTTCTTTCGTGAGGAAAACGTGGTCATTATGTGCTGGAACATAACCGTGGAACAAAAACTCTATATTTCAATCCGCGTCCAGATTTCACTCGTTATGTACATAGGTATCGTTGTTTCGGGAATCCGGACTCAAAATCCCCGTCAGAAATGACCTATATATGAGATATGTCAAAGGCCTCCTTTCAAGTGTCTACGTCATTTTGTTCAAAGTCTCTCCGACCCCACCATCTTCACTGTCCCCGGGCCTTTGGAGCTAAATTTCGCGACTGCGGCCCGCCGGCTATAAGCTGAGTTTGAGATCCCTGTTGTATATGTAGATGACGTAAACCTGCAATGAATTTCCATGTTCTACTTAGCTGCTGGCGTAAGGGAATTTTTGTTGATATACTCACTAACGTGCAATTTTTTAGCAATTTTTCTTGAACGAGAGAACATGTGCAACACAGAAATGTCTCAGACGTATTGCGTAGCTGCACGAAGCATCGCAGGACACCGCCGCTATTCGCGCTATTGCCGCTATTACCGCTTTACGTAGCGATTAGTAATAAGAAAAATATTTAAGAAGGCCTAAAACCGGAAAACAAATATAAGTAAAATAGAGAGGTGGTTGTTTATCAAACATTCACATTGAATGAGTACAGAAACACGATATAGACGGCGCCCTTAACAGCTATGATCACGAAGTATCGTCAACATACCTGTTGATACCAGGCCCGTAGCCAAAAATTTTTTTCGGGGGGGGGGGGGGCACTTGCTGAAAACCTTGACTATTTGATAAAAACACCTATTCCGATTATTTATTTCTGGTATAACCACCTACTTCACCAAAATTTCCGGGGGGGGGGGGGGGGGAGTGGCCCGGGCCACTCCTCCCCCAACCAAGCCCTTAGCCGCCCCCCCCTCCACCCCCCCCCCCTCCCCGGCTAAGGGCTTGGTTGAGACAATGTGAAATTCAGTGCCTATGGAAAATTTCCTGAAACGGCTCGTTGGGACGCTCATGAGTAGAATGGAGCATTCAGTAAAACAACGTTTCTCGAATCCCCTTCCTAACATCTTTAAGATGGCTCTTCCATTTTTATAATGCAAACTCAATTTCGCTATTTTCTTAAGCGGTAAGTAGAATATCTTGTACTGTATACTCGAGGCACGCCCACATGATAATATATTTGTTTTCAAAATCGCCCTGGCAACGTGTAAATGTGTAAAGAGTAGTAGAAATAAAGCAGACAGAAGAATAAAGCAGAAATCTTTTTTTGGGAGCGCGTTACAAAAGACATACTGCAGTGACCAGACAGGAAAAACAGTGCAGACACCTAGGTAATGTATGTGACGCAAAATTACAGCTAAGAAAGCACTTGTGCCTTGTGCTAATAATAAAATCATGATTTCATAAATTCTTTGAATAAATGCTGATGGAAATGAAAAATACCGTACGCCAAGATATTTTCTGTTAGGTAAACGCTTGCTCTATTAGATCTAGCATCAGTACCTGTGGTGCTAAAGTTGTTAGGATCTTATTTGCATATAAGTTAATTCATTGTATGCAAGTCAAACTTATATCCTCGAGATATTTTAAATCGCTAATATTTAAAATCCACGCGACACAAAGCAACCCCATTCTTGCAGGCATCATATTTCGTTACGGATCAAGACGCAAAAGAATCTGCAATAACGACGCTGTAACAACATCAGAATTTGCGCGATAGACGCCGCACGCAGTGGAGTACGCGGCGCAGGACAGTGGCTATGAGCAAGTGTAGCGGCATTGGAGCAACTAAAAAGAAAAGAAATAGAGAAAACAAAAGGTACGTGGGCTGGGTGTAGACGTCCGCGTGCTTGTCTTCCTGATCTTCGACCCTCACTGGATGACTCTGGCGTAAAAATAAAATAACGTCACTGCCCTTAGACTTATTCAGATGGCTTAGTGGCACCAGTACCAGCGTGAGAATTGGAGTTTGGCCAGCGATTATTGTTTCGCACGGCTGTGTTGCAATAGAAGTATCTTGTATCTTAAAACACGATACATTATCGAATGTATCGGAAATACAGATACAGATACTCGTCTTTCGAGACGTATCGCGATACAGATACAAGATACCCAAAGTGTATCTAAGATGGTATCTAAGATACATGTATCTTGGATACTGCCCAGCACTGCTCCCAGTGCTTCACATATTAATCACGTAAACAAAGTAAACCTAGAAACAAGACGCAAAGTAGCTTTGAAAAAAAAAAGAAAAATATTCGAAACGCACCCAAATTCGCAAAACACTATTCGCCAAACGCATTTAAGAAAAGTACACCGGTCGGGTCATTTTAGTTAGCCACTTTGGTGGGACTGCCGAGACAACATCAAGCATACGTCCGCATGATGGCAACCTGGGTAGACCGCTTCCTCCTACAAAAAGACGGGAACGTTGCGACGTAGCGTGCCCCCACTTGGAGTTTCAGTTCCTCTTTCCGTTTACCGGTCTTCCGTGATTCTCATTCAGCAATACGTCTCGGCGGTTGATAATAAAAAAGTCACAGTTTCACCGCAAGGGCGAAGAAATGAATGCGATAGCAACAAATAGTAGTGTTATATGAAGCGAGGCTGGCAGCTAACTGTTTTGTATCAGATCTCGCGGAACTACAAAATGCTGGTGTAAGAGAATAGGGCCGCTCCAGGGAGAGATGGTCTCCGCATAGTCACTTCGCGTTGAGAGCGCAGCACGTAGAAATGTATACAAGGCGCCCGCTGTGATGACTGTCGAGATAGCGGCGGCGCTAGCGATTGCGACCGCGCCCTTAGATTCCAAGTGGCTGCTCGCGCGACACCCCGCCCCCCTCCTCGCGTCTTTTCACGGTCGTAAAAGATGGGCGGGGCGCTTCCTGTCTGCTTCTACGGCAGGCCTCCCGAGCGAGGTGTTGTTATCGCATGCACCCGCCGAGCGACGGAAATGGGCCGGCTCGTTTAATCTCTGCTTCGGCCACGTTCGTCGACCCCGCTCGCGAGCTTTAAGCCGCGGTAGAACATACGATGAGCGGGGGATCTTATCAATTTGGACTTCATACGGGAGGGATATGACGGCCACGGCGACGGCAAAAACCTGTTGAGGCTGTCCCTATAATTGCTATCGCAATAATAATAATAATCAGTGGTGGGATTTTACGTGCCAAAAGTGCGATATGATCATGAGGCGCACCGCAGTGTGAGACTCCGGAATAACTTCGGCTGCCTGGGATTTTTTAAACCTGCAGTTAAACCTAAGCACATGGGTGTTCGTTGCATTTCGCCCTACCGAAATCCGACGGCCGTGACCGGGAATCGAACCCGCACCCTCGAGTTTTGTCGGTAGAAACGCGAAGTGAATATTTGAGAACAGGAGCTTTGTATTCCACGGTGCCGCTTCCAGTTTCAAATCGACAGATATAGGGCGCATAGACCTTCGTTGCAACTAAATTTTCTGGAAGAAATTAGAGGCATGCATGCTTCATACCTCACAAAAAACCTAAAAGAACCGCAAAAACTCCAAGCGTTGTTGTGCATACTCTTGAGAGAGTGTAAAGCAAGGCTGGACTTTTGATGCTGTTTGCCCTCGTTTGGTACCCTCATCTGTTTTCGCATCGCGTGCTGGGAGTGCACATTTGGTGATTCGGAAAAAAAAATTAAATCTAAACGGCGAAACAGGCGTCAGCGTTGGAAGATGACGCTGCATAACATTTTGTGGCGCTCTTTTGAGGTATTCTGCCGGTGCAATCTCTGCATTTGCACAGCGTGAAAGAAGGAACAGCAAAGAAGACGCATTTGCTAACCTCGTCGCTAACCGCCTGTCGTACCTGACACCCCCGCCCCATTACCCTGACAAAGAAAAAATTTATACGTGCACATTTTTCACTATATGGTTGTCTTTTCTTCAAGACACGTGTATTTGCATGGTTAGAGTGCCTGACTGGCCTGCCAACTTTTACTTCCGGTTTCCACGACACGCGGCGAACGTTCTTGAAATCTGGCGTCTTCCTACATGCCATTGTCGAAGGCGCACAGACAGGACAAAAGAAATGGCTTCGCGGTACGGCAGTAAAAACACGAAAGACGCTACGCTGAAATCTCTAGCGACACTCCTCCCACGTGCTGCTGTTTCGGATGTCACCGCGTAAACAAGCAGCTGGCGGTGAGAGCTGCAACGCGCCAATTTAACATTCAGACGATCGTTCTTTTGCTGCGCTGTACTATAACGCCAGGGCAAAACTGAAGGACTAGACACACATCTGCGCTGCCAGCCGGCGTCGCAACCAGCCGAGGGGCAGCCTGAGGTGGCGACTATTTGGGGTGAACGGGGAGGAGCGGAGGAAAAGTTGTTTTCCTCATACGCCGTGTGCGCAGCCCCACCACACTCTCCGCATTTCGCATTCGGCTGCGCCGAAAGCAGCCCGCTATTTTCTTTGCAGCGTTTCTGTTCTGTACTTGCTATCTGAGGGGGAAGAAAAGAAAAAAAAAAAAACAATGCCTCAGCTCCCAAAACGCCGCCACACAGCTTACGCCGGCGACGCTGTCGCTTTATTGCGTTCTCGAGTATTTCCTCGTGTGCCTCCGAGCAATAACAAAGTGTCACAGGGGTTTTGTCGTTAGGATGCTGAGATGAAAAGCAGGAAGAAATTAAAGCCCTCGAAACCATTCCTAAATGATTGAACATAGAAATAGCGGTAAAGTTAATGTAAGAATGAAACAAACATACACTAATCTGATGAGGAATTAAAGAACAGACGTACGTACGAGCAAAACAAGGCATCGTAATCACAAACTCTCTTTACCGAGGAAACAGAATGTGCTTTCGCGATAGCGTACATCAGTTGTTGCATTTTCAGAACCGACATACCGGTCCGTAAAAATTGCAAGTACCTCGTGCGCTTTAAATTACTTCACCATACAAACATTCCTGCGAAAACTGAAGCTTGAGCAATATGAATCCTATTGGTGCCGCTTTTGACGATGTGGCATTGTGCCGTATCTTTAAACGTATACCGCTGTACTGAAAGGCAGACCCTTGCGGAATTATCGACTGTATGCGTTTGGCAGGCTTGGTCTGGGAGGTCCTCCTCTATAGCTGGACTATGCATCAAAGTTCGCCGACCATGTCATACAGTCCAAGGTTTGACGAAAACTCGTCAGGCGATGTAGAATAATTGATGAATTAAAACAGGCGTCCAACACATAAGTAGTCGCGCCCTCTTGCCCCTCTTCATTGTGTACAAGGGACCCGTAGCGGCCCCGAAACGTCAATAGATGTTTCTTTTCCCTTGGTCAAGGTGAGTGCCTGTTTTACTTCTTCAACCAACCACACAGTATGCTGCCAAGAGCGAAGTTCCATGCATACCACTGCCCGATCTGCGACGTTCCCGACACACTGGCACACCTCATACTCGAGTGCCCGTGGCGCCACGAAGATGCCGATAAGAAGCGCGCAACGACCGCACGCAACAACCTCCTCGACGAGACGTGGGAGGCCAAGACCTCCGCACGGGACCTAGACGACCAACGAGGACTCGTCGCCAGGGCCCGGCAGGCGATCGCGGCCAGAGGATTCCTGGACTAAGGGACCCTCCCACCTAGGGTGATCCCAAGCTTAAGAGCTCGGGGACACTGTTTTGGCAAATTAAAAGTTTATTTCATCATCATCGTCTTTTAATGTTACGTAAGTAAGGCACAGTAAGCGGAAACAGTGGAATACAATATGTACGCGTTGAGCCTGGCAGTGAGACGCAGTTTTCCTGAAGCAGGGATGCTATTCAGTTTTGAATTATGCATGGCATACCAAGTCCCGTTATTAATACAAAGGCTGTGTTGGTGCGGCCGCTAGCTGCCTTGATCAGCATCGCAAGGTTGCCGCAAGGAATGGCGATGTCGTAGTCGTATATTACACCAGCCACGGTGTCGTTGTTCAGTAGAATGTGAGCTTGGACTTTGATACCTTCGAGGTCTGTGGCGCTGTTGAGAGCAAGCAGAGAGGCCTGGTGCATAACGTAGATGACCAAGATATTTTGCGCGGGTTGACAAGTGGTCAAAAGTTCGCTTGCCGTTATCCCATATAATCGATGGCAACGTGGCCTGGGAATTTCTGACCACCCATGTACAACCTTGAAGGCGTTTTGTACCAGAGACCCGAGCTTCCTCGAGATGACCTGTCAATTCAGGTGCCTCCGATTGTCCGACGGCAGAACTGGCACTAGTAAGACTGCGTAGCTTGCTGAAGCCACCTTCCACTTCACAGTCAATGTAGTTGAATGTGGTGAGGTACCCAAATGTTTTCATTTTTGCCTTACGGTTATAAAGAGGCGCAAACTCGTGGTCTGAATCCTCACCAGTAACGGAAATCAGTTCGGTGGACTCACTGTGAGCGTCGCTGATTTCACTGTTCTGTTTTGCTCGAGATGGCCACCGACGGCCGCGCCATGCCTGGAGGGTGCGCAGACGAGTCTACACTTCTAGTGTAGCCGATTAATATACCGACGGCCTCGCGAGGTACATAAAACAACAGCAAAACTTTTTCCCGGTTAGCAAAGCGCAGTGCAAGAGACGCGCTTCATAGTCGTTCCCGCAGTTGGTCTCATGTAGGAAAAGAACTAATATGCCACCTTGACAACAATCGCACGGCACAAAAGAGCGATGTTAAAGACGGCGATTAAGCAGCGCACGTAGACGCCATACACCATTGAACCAAATAAGTTCAGCGATGTTTTATTTTCATCACGACAGCGTACTTAGCGATCGTTCCCGTGAACTTGAGGCCATGAGTCATCGCTTGCCTTTGTAACTACCTTGCTGTTCTTTGGCAGAGTCGTTTCCTGGAATATGATGTCTGCAAACAGCCTGTGCATATTGTGTTCTCTCGTTTGTGTTTTCGGTGACATAATATTATGCTTTTCAATAACAGATTTTCAGCATCTCAGATTCGTTCTATCATATTTGCCTTGTGGTTTCGCCAGAAGCACATATCTTCAGTCGTTTTTGGTTAGCATATGCAAGTCATAAGTAGAGGCCGGATTTTTAGGCACTCAAAGAGCTCGTTTAGGCGCCAAAATTAGGCAGGAAAAACAATGTTTTAGGCTTCCAAAAGCGTAAATATAGCACAATAATTTTAACAGAAATGCAAATAATTTCAAACGAAGACGTGCGCGACCTCTATCTACGACAGGAAAACAAGAAAGTTGTTGCTTAAGATGGCACAAAGGCGCCAATATTTGAACATAGCATGTTTTGTCCCGCACGGTTCGCACTCCCGTGTTCTGCAGAGTGAGTCAAGTGTCCACTGTCGCATCAACACACTCCTGAGTGTCTTTCCGGCATGACTGAAAAGTGCAGAGCAGGAGCAGACAGCCAGATTGCTAAAAGACCAGAAGGGAGGGATTCCTTCTATTCACCGGGTCGAATTGCGTAGAGCCAATTTCTCCCTTGGCACTGAACCACTGGCGTAGCCAGGCTGGGGGAGGGGGGGGGGTTCAACTTTCCCCTCCCCCGAAACTTTTCAGTTTTGCGAGTGTGTATATACACGCACACATACAAACGCATGCACGAAGGTATACAAAATATGGTTGTCCCCCCGTCCCCCCTGAAAAGTTTTCGGGCTACGCTACTGCAGCGAACACCTTAAAAAGTAAATTACAAAGAAAACAAAAGCTGCGTGCACATCACATTTTTCTTTTTCTCTTTTTTTTTTTGCTCTTCACTCTGCTTTCCGCTGAAGGCTCTCCGCGATTTCGAATTCGCCAATCGCTCGGGCCATGTCATCGCGGCGACGAATGCTCGCCGGCGTGTCCCGCTTCACAGCTGCTAGCGGTTGTTGGTTGGTTGACCTAGAGGACTAGAGTTGGTTGAACTAGATGACTAGGTTGAACCCCATAGTTTCCAACAGTCAATCTTCAGCGGTAACATGAATACCGGTCTCACACAGCACCCGGGAGCGTAGCTTAAGGCTAAATAGCGTTCATATCAGCGCCAATTTTAAAAATAGGTATTCATAGGCATTTGTGAGCATTTAGTCTCGAACGCCAAAAATAGGCATTTATAAGCACTATAAAAACACTATAAGAGCCCTTGTTAACCTCTAGTTCAAGCTTATATATCAAAATGGCGCGATAGGAGCGCAAGGAACAAAATAGGCATTTGCCTAAAATCCGGTCTCTAGTCATAAGACCTAGCGGTTTCAGATCGGTTTTCAGAGGCCAAGGCCACGCTCCCGTCTGCTACTGAAAGCCGTCCTTCACCACAGTGACAAGACCAGCTATGACCACTGGACATACGATAACAGATTCCTCAAGACGCTGCTTCTGAAACATCTAAACACATATATACAAAAAGTCTTAAGCATGCGAGCAACCTCTTCGGACACCCAGCCTTTGGTGTAGTTGCGGAATCGCGGGGACTTCAGGGTCAGGCATGATTACGGACAAGGCCCTAAAGCAGTTCCCCGCGCACATGGTAGACATTGCAGCTATCAACCCCGACAGCCGTAAAAGCAACAGCAGCAATGGCAACGGCCGAAGAGGCCACCGGCACCCCGCCCAACCACAACGAGCACGACCACCTCGTCGAGAGGCAACTTACCCGCCGCGACGCGGTCACCCAGGGAGCAGGCTGCCGCCGTTGTTGTGAGGGACACCGGCGGAGGAACGGCGGTGGAGGCCACCGTCTCCGGCGCCGCCAATATTGCCACGACCACCGCCTCCGTTGTTGTGGCAATTGAAGTCGTGGCGGAAAGGAGCAAGGAACCAGAGGTACACGGCGACTGCTATGCCGAAGAGTTCTCGGCTACGTACCACGAGGTGCTTGGGTACATAGGAACGACCGGAAGAAATATCCGGAACTCCCCGTGTGTCGGGACAGGTCGCAGGCGGCGCACCTGAGGCGGATGCAGACGTGAACTTTCACCATCCCCTACAACATGCACCACCTCTGGGCCGCGCTGCACCCGTCACCTGGCTGCCCGTGATGCCAGCACGGACGGGCCGATATGGCCCATGTACTTTGGGAATGCGCAAAAAATCGTAGACCACACGGACGGACTGACGACAACTGGAGGACCCGCTGAAGCGGGACGCCTTGCTGATAGATAGCAAGCCGCCCTCCTCAGTGCAGGCCCCCGAAGAGCAGGAGTGGGCCGTCGCCGAGGTGCGTGGAAGAGGTTCCTCGTAGCGGTGGATCCCTGGCCGCCTAGCCCCGGGCACAGTAACAACCGTTGGGCAAATAAACTTTATTCAACTCACAAAGTACTATGCCCTAAGGGCAAGTCTATATCGCAATAAAAAATCATTTCTCGGCCTCCTCACTGAGATTTATTGTTTGTGTAACAACGTCAAAATTACTCAAGTCTATGAGTATCAAGCGAAGTGAGTTGTGAGGACATGCTCTAGATACCGGCTATGCGTGGAATGTTATGCAAATTATATACTATGATATAAAAAAATACATATTATGATAAGCTCTTAGTGTACAACCCGAGAGCTCAGTTGGGGAATGCACAAGAATAGAGAAGTTGGAAGGCGCTGATAATTTTGGCACTAGACTAATAACTTTAAAAAATTCCAGGCGATTACGATGCTCCTTAATTCGAAATGTGAGCGTAGCTTACAGGTGTTTTCATTGGGTGATACATTTAGACAAATAATTTGAGAGAGTTGTGTGGACGTACAGTCTGTCCTGGGCAGTATCGAAGATACATGTATCTTAGATACTATCTCAGATACTCTTTGGGTATCTTGCATATATGTCGAGACACGTCTCGCAAGATGTGTATCAGTATCTGTATTTCTAATTCATTAAGCAATGTATCGTGTGCCTTAAGATACAAGCTACTGCGATCGCAACACCACCGTACGAAACAATAGTCCTTGGCTTAACTCCGCTTCTCAACCTGATGCTGCTGTCACTAATTCGCCTGAATAAAACTAAGCACATTGACTTCTTCTATCTTTCCGCCATAGTCCTCCAGCGAGCACATGCGATGAGGTCCGCTCGTACTCTCGGTGAAGCAGAGTAACGGGGTGGCGCTCGCACCGTCTCAACAAAAATAAGCGTGGGAATGTCTACGCACAGCCCACCTATTCTTTTCTCGATTTTTTTTTCAGCTGTGGCAGTATCATCACACTTACTCTTAGCCACAGTCCTGTGCCGCGTACTACAATGCGTGTGGCGTCTATTGCACAAATTCTGTTGCCGCTATAGCATTGTTATCGAAATTTCTATTGCGTGGTGCTTCGTTACGAAGTCTGAAGACTGCAAGAACGGGGTCGCTTTGTGTCTGGTGGCATTCGCACAACACCTATTCGAAGGATCTCATAGATGCAAGCTTACTTGGAGGCGATGAGTTAATAAGTCCACGGGTACCTAATAAGTCCACCCCTTATTACCTAATAAGTCCACAAGCTGATAAGTCCACCGGTACCGTTGCTAGATCTAATAAAACAAGCATTCACCTAACAGAAGATATATTGGCGTACCTTATCTTTTTCTTCCTGCGATCTTTATTGAAAGATACTTGAAAATCATAAATTGATTGCTAGCACAAGTGCTTTCTTATCTATCCTTCTTTTTCATCCCATACACAACCTTGGTGTCTCTATTGTTTTTCCTTCGGTTTGTTTACTGCAATATGCATTTTGGGACGTGCTGTCAAAATAACATATCTGCTTTATTCTTACTTTAACCGTCTGTGTAATTTCTACTACTGATTACATATCTACAGTCCACCTAGTTCAGTTTTATGTCAAGGCGATGTTGAGGACGGTTATATAATAATGTAGGCGAGCTTGGTGTATACAGTAACAAAACTTCTGCTTACTACTTAATAATAAACTATCGAAATTGAGCTTTTATAATATATGCGACGGTTCTAAGGCGAATGTGCGAAACGAAGGAAGTTGAGGACAGATGGAATAAACTGGCATTCATACCGACGCCATGTCTCTTTCGTCTCACATATAATAATGGAAATTATTAGGAGCCATCTTAAAGACGTCAGGAAGGGGATTCGAGAAACAATGTTTTACCAAATGCTTCAGTTTTCTCATGATGATCCATACGAGCAATTTTAGGCTGTTTTCCGTAGACACTGAATGTGCAGTTTGTCTTACCTTCACAGGTAACTTGACGATGCTTCATGCTTGATTGTCCTAGCTATTAGGGGCGCCGCCTGTATCGTGTTTCTATACCTGTTCACTGTGATTGTTTGATATGGCCTCCTCTTTATGTTGGTCGATCTATTGTTTTTCATTTTTGCGACCTCCATATCTTTATTATTATATTTTTTTTACCGTTACGAATGACCCCATAATCGAAGCTATAAGGGGAAGTAGTGCGAATAGCGGTTGTGACCTCCGACGCTTTGTGCAACTATACAATACGTCTAAAACGTTCCTGGCCTGCACATGTTCTCTCGTAGAAGAAAAAATTGTTAAAAGATTGCACTTAGCGAGCATGTCGTTAAGGAACGCTTTACGCCAGCAGATGATTAGAGTGCGAAAACTCATTGCAGTTTCAGGTCCGGTATACGCATCGATTGTTTACGTATACACGATGCGTCACTAAAAAATATCGCTACCACCAGTGTCACTACTGTACACCTGTCCGGTGATCCGGTATTACGTAAATGGTAATACGCTCACGGTCAAGGTAAAACTCCAGATTGCTATTAGCGTCATTGTGCGAAGTCTTCTTAATGAAGTTCCTGTAATTAGATTGGAAGCCGCTAGCTGGTCAGCAAGCAGTGCAGCGGCTCCCGTGAATCACAAAACCGACAAGCAGAAACCGCGAACGGCGCAGTGTATAAAGAGCTGTCATGTTAAGCAGCCATAAGAACACCACTAAATTGCTAAATTGAGCAGGAAATACAAAAGCTTTTGAGATACTAACAAACATTTCATTCAAGTGAAACAAGGTTGGTCGCAGTTAGGACATTTTAGGCGAATATTTCGGTGCATAGGCGTTTCCTCCCGCATTATATAGGTCTATAATAACAAATTTGCGAATGTATCGAATCATGTTAAGATACAATCGGAAAGTGTCGTATCGGATACAATGATTCTGGTAGTATCTTGTACCTGTACCTCACATACTTCTTGCCTGAGTATCTTTTATCGTATCGCGATGCAATTTCAATGTAGCTTTGCCCAGCCCTGCACCGTTGCAGGACTACACTTTATTTCTAAATATTATTACTTGAACGAGCACCGAGTGGCCACGCTTGTTGCTGATGCAAGCATATCCGGCAGAGCTCTACTTCCGGTTTTCCGAATAATCATAAAATTTCTTCTAAAACATATATGTTTCATGTTCAATTAATGTATATGCGCTTTTTCACAGGCGCAGCGAGCCTTCATTTTCTTAGATGAGTTGAAACAAATACGCACTTCAGCCTTGTTCATGGTTGGAGGAATGTGTGCGGTACACTAATCTAAAACACGGAGTTTATCGCTCGAGTACACGACGTGGGCTCATCTTCTACGTGAAAGACAATGTGAACACATGTCTGCGCTTCGTTTTTTTTTTCTGTGCTCACACGAGGAAAAAAAGAACACATACTGGACACCAACGTTCTTTTGGCGGCGCATAAATTGTACGCTACTGCGCTTCGCTGTGGGCCGGGTGATTAATTGCTGAAACTTTTTTCGCTTAATGAACTGCAGTGTACACAGCTTCCAACGTTGCTTGCAGCTCATTATAAATGATTAGTGAGACCGCCAGTCCTAAAGTCCCGAGAAAAAAATTTAGAAGTAATATATACGTGCACTTCTGGGCGATCGTGTTTCCTTAGATCAAGGGTTCGTTGACCGGAAACTGAGATCGAAATTTATATATGTATATATTACGCTGGCGCGCGATTTTTACTTGGTTTATCTGGTAAAAGTTTGTTCTCGTGCTGCTCTTCACTGGATTTGAAAATGTGTGCATAGAAGCGCTCCACAAGGCCTTTTTTTTTTCTTCCCGGAGATGGGGGAGGGGGTGGATGGTGAGGGCACAGAAGATTAGGGCAGTGTGGTATTTTGTAGTCGATGTGGCAAGTGATAAATTTGGAAATACATTATTCCTACACTCGAAACTCCTATTTGCCGTAATTTTAGCGGCACGGAATGACGCCCGCTTAATAATAAATTTCTAGCGGAGGAGCAACGCAGGCACCCTGAAAATACGGACGCAGCATGCTCGCTTAAAATTTATTACCATGCGGTATCAATAAGGCCGTACACCGACCTTTGCTACCAGCGCTTCGTGAAACTGTGTAAACATGCAAAAACGACGTCGATTTAAACACAGCGCACCACTTCTTCATTTTTCAAAGCCGAGTCGTGAGGCTCAAAGTATGGACGGGAGGCATCGGTATTACCCTTGAGGGCTTTTTTGACGCAGTAATAAAACGACGTTTTCAGGATGCATGCTCAACAAAGGTAAAGGATTATCTTTGGCCAAAGCAGTTCTGGGTAAATCAGTGCTGGTTAAATCACCGCTGCAAAAGTGCCGTGCATCGTACTTCTGGAACTTGTTAACCCCCGAAAACCGCTGAGGTTGTTGGTTCTGCTCCCAGCGCCTCAATTAGAAGCTACAAATGAGTCTATATATATATATATATATATATATATATATATATATATATATATATATATATATATATATATATATATATATATATATATATATATATATATATATATATATATATATATATATATATATATACATGCGTGTGTGAGTCTGGATGTAAATTTTCCACACTCCAACCTGTGCAATGTAGCCGTAACGTATTAAATACTTAGTTACATAGGTATTTTCATACAACGGCGTTCGTTCTCGAAGCGTTCAACGGTATATCTTATAGAAGGGGGCCAAACTGAACGCCGTCACGTACACATAGTGTAATGCCCACTGTCATCTAACTGTTCGAAGAAGGAAACAAACATTCGAACAAAGTGTTCATCTCACTTACGTGCTATTGCATTCTACAGTATTCAATTTCAAATTTCAAATACTGAAGCCATGTCATAAGAGCTATGTACAGGGTCGACCACATCTAAGCTGAACACCTCATTAGTATTCAAACCGGTAAAACTAGTACGTTTCTTATACTTCACGAGTCCAATGCCCGTTATAGAACGTATAATCATGGTGTCGACAAACACAGTAATGATTTTCCGAATTATGTATTAAACAACAGCTTCAATGAGGTCTTGAATACTAATGAGGTGTTCAGCTTAAATGTGGACGACTCTGTACAATGACGATTAGTGGGTCTCTTTGGCGGAATTCCGCTGTCGGCCTCGGCGTCGCTGGTTGTGAGCATAAAAACATCGTTGTCCGTGAGAGAAAATTCCAAATAGATGCAAATAAATAATAAAAAAGCTTCAGTTCGAGTGGTAATCTAACCCAGGACTCCTGCGTGGCGAGCAGGGTCCAGTGTTTAAACTGTTTCGGGAAAAAAAACCTATACGAATGTCATGTAGTGCGGGGAGTCTCCTTAAAGGGACTCTAAAGCAAATATTAAGTCGACGTTGATTGTTTAAATAGCGGTACAGAAACCTCGTAGTGCTACTTTTATGCCAAGGAAGTGCTTACTTTGAAATAATATCACGTTTTAGTGGTCCGCATCGCGTTAGCGCACTTCAAATCACCCGCCTGAAAGCGGTATTTCGCACGTCACTGTTGCCGTGCCCAACGTTGCCCGCCTTTAGTGCGCGGCGGCGTGCACCATTCGGGCATCCGGCAACATCACATGCATGCGGTATTTTGTCGAACTTTCTGTCAGAGCGACTTTCACGAGCGTGCAAAACACACGCGGCAGTACGCGATACCGAATCTACCACTGATACGCGACCGCGTGAGCGAAGCAGGGCGCCGGGCGAAGCGCAGTACGGCGAAAACAGAACTTTTGAACCACGCGCGCCGTCCCTCATGGCAACGCCAAAAAGGTTCTTTTTTCCATGAATCAAACAGAAACGAACAAGCAGCATTTTATTACGTCTCTTCATGCACGGAAGGTTCTCTTTTTATTGCAGCTAGTTTGTATACTAGTGATTAATTGTATTCAGAGTGCAGCAGGCACTCTAGGACGTTCACTCTAAGAAAATGTACAAAAGCTGAATACGTTATCCGGATATGAAGTTGCCACGCATCTGGTTCGAAGCCCCGCCACGGTGGTCTAGTGGTTATGGCGCTCGACTGCTGACCCGAAGGTCGTGGGGTCGAATCCCGGCCGCGGCGGCTGCATTTTCGATGGAGGCGAAATTGTTTGAGGCCCGTGTACTTAGATTTAGGTGCACGTTAAAGATCCACAGGTGGTCGAAATTTGCGGAGCCCTCCACTGCGGCGTCTGTCATAATCATATCATGGCTTTGGGACGGTAAACCCCAGATAATAATAATAATAATATTATTATTATTATTATTATTATTATTATTATTATTATTATTATTATTATTATTATTATTATTATTATATCTGGTTCGAAATAAAGGTTCGCTACAGAGCTCGTTCTAAAGGAGCCCATGGCCAGGCGAATACCAAGATGGTGGACAGGATCCAGCATCTACAGAGCGGTTGGAGTGGCGGACTGGTAACCATGGCTTCATAGTCTAGGCCTGTGCGTATAAGGCTTTTATAGAGGTTCATAAGGCACTTCCTGTTGCTACCCCACGTTCTGGGTGACGAAATCTTCAGATCATTCATTGTTTTCATACACTTCTCTTTGAGGTATTTCATGTACCTTTTTTAGCTTCGTGTCTAAAGTTATGCTTAAAAACGTGTGTTCAATTTCACAGGCAAACGCTGGCCCTGAATGTAATTGTCAGGATCATAGTGCAGGCCTCTCTTCCAAGAAAAATAACACAGCTGCTTATTTCTGGGTTCAGTCTGAATCCGTTCTCATCAGCCCAACTGGAGACGTCACTGAGGCCAAGCTGAACCTGTCGCTCACAAATTGCGAGAGAACAGGATTGAAATCCTACCTTCGCATCGTGAGCATATGTTGAACAGCACATATTACGTGGGATGCACCGCCGCAAAGAATTCAATTTTATAGTAATGAAAGTACACCTGAGCACCCCACCATGCGGCACTCCATCTTTATGCACAAATGGTCGTCAGAGAACATTGCCCAATCGTGCACGAAATGTGCAATTAGAGAGATAGCTTTCAATCTCATTTAACGTGTTACCACGTGCACCTAAGTGTGAGAGGTCTCCCAATATCCCAAACCTCCACGTGGTATCGTAGGCTTTCTCCATGTCAAGTACAAACGATAGGAAAAACGGCTTATCGACAAAAGCTTCCCGGCTGTAAGCCTCAATACGTATGAGACGGTCAGTGGTGGATTGACCCTCTCGAAACCTCTCGAAACCCGTACTGGTGTTCATCGAGCAATTGGTTTGATTCGAGGAAATCTAGTAAGCTGCAGTTGACCAGTTTTTCAAATAGTTTGCACAGACGACTTTGCAGAGGCAACTAAAGCTGTATGTCTGTAACTTGAAATTAAAGAAGAATCCTTTTCCTGCTTCAGGATTGGAATTATTATAACCTCCTTCAAAAGAACGGGGATGTCGCCGGAAAACCATACAACGCTCTAAAGGGAAATCGAGGTTTTTTGTGTTTCGGAGGGTAAGTGTTTCAGCATTTTATATAAAACAGGATGAGGACCTTGGGTGGATTTGCTGCAGTAGTTTAGCACTGCCTGCGGCCCAGCTAAGCAGAATGGTTCGTTGTATGCCTTTTTTTTCGCGCATTTATTTATATTTTTTGGGCTTCTGTTCTTGGGTGATTCCACGAGAGATCGAACATGCCTGTCCGGGCGATATTTTTGTTTTGCCTGGGTTTTTTATATGTTATGTTGGCACATTCAAAGTGCACGGAACCACAAGTTTTGTTTCAAAGAAACGCTCCCAGCGTACAAGCGCGCCAAAAAATATTTCAAGGTGGTGGCGCGGGCCTCCTGTTTTTGCTCACTGCAATGTTTTCGGATTTCAAGGCCGAATTTACCGCCAACTATAAACGATGTGTGCAAGATATTTTTTGCTGGTTGTAATACGCATTACTGTGAATTACATCCATGCTTTTTTATGCCGTCCTCAAAAAGAACAAAATGTTAAAAAATGGCAAACACGGACGAAATAAAAAAAAATGCCCTAAGCTTGAGGCGCGTTGGCGCCTTTTCTATTTCAAACAAAAACTTCAAAACAGTGTCAAATATAGACAAGAGTCTTCGCAACACTTATACAGAAGATCATGTTCCTACAAGCAGCGCAAGAAAAGAAAAAAATAGTTAAAGAAGCGAGATTTTTCAAAAAAGTTCATTTTCAAAAATTTTATTAAAAAAACTCCAAAACCAATTTTGACGACAATTTTTTATCGAAGAGCGCTTATGTCAGTGAACACATGGTATTAATATTATATGTCCTCGTTTGCTTTGTTCACGAGATATAACGGGCCAAACTGACCCTTTCTGCCTGTGCTCACTTCAGTGCGACTGATGGTTGTTATCAGCTTGAATTGTGCGTAAATCTCAGTTTTAACTATTATGCTGCAGAAAAACCTTGCTCTTGTGGCTTTCCGTCAAGAAAAACGCGTTCTCAGATTTTGTTTTTGTCTAGCGTGTGCGAAAGTGGGCTGCTGCCGCCCTCTAAAGGTTGATTCCACGAGTGATCGAACATGCCTGTCCGGTCAATATTTTTGTTTTGCCTGGGTTTTTTATATATCATGTGGGCACATTCAAAGTACACGGAATCGAAAATCTTATTTCCAAGAAACGCTTCCAGCGCGCCAAAAAAATATTTGAAGGTGGCGGCGCGGGCCTCCTGTTTTTGATCACTGCAATGTTTTCGGATTTCACGGCCGACTTTAAAGCGAGCTATAAATCATGTGTCGAAAAATTTTTTGTTCGTTTTAATACGCATTGCTCTGAATTACATCCATGCTTTTCCTATGCCGTCCTCAAAAGGAAAAAAATTGAAAAAATGGCAAACCCGGTCCAAATCAACAAAGTTTGCTAAGTTTGAGACGCCTTGGCCACTTTCTTATTTCACACAGAAACTTCAAAACAGTGTCAAGTATAGCAAAGAGCCTTTGCAACATTTATGCGGAAGATGGTTTTCCTACACGCAGCGCAAAAGAAGCAGAAAATAGTTAAGCCAGATTTTTCAAAAAAGCTCATTTTAAAAATTAAAATAAAAAAGAACTCAGGTCTCAATTTTGGCGAACACTTTTTTATCGAGGGGCGCTTATGTCAGTAAAAACACAGTGTTAATATTTATGTGCTCATTTGCTTTGTTCACGAGGTTTAATGGGCCAAAATGAGCCTTGCTGTGTGTGCTCACTTCAGTGCGATTGATGGTTGTCATCAGCTTGCATTGCACGTAAAACTAGTTTTATATTTTTTCCTGCAGTAAAGCTTTGATCTGGTGTCTTGTCGTCAAGAAAAATGTATTCTCAAAGTTTATTTGTATCTAGCGTGTGCGGGGGTGGGCTGCTGCCGCTCTATAAAGGGCTAAATTGTACGCAGTTTGCAGCTTACAGCCTCAACTTACCCCGCCAGTATTCGCTAATCAAAAGCACGCGAGACACCGCGAACGCATGGTTTAGGTCACTTTGTCAAAACTCTCCTTGCACACAGAATAAAGCATCTCTATGCAGCGAAGGCCAACTTAATCTGTAACTAAATGCCACAATGTGCAGGTGCGCTGTTATGTAGTTGTTTTCTCACTGCCTGCTTGCTTCCCTTCCATTGCGTGCATTGTACGCTCTGACTATCTTCCCCATTCGACACACACTGCGCCTGAACAACATTAGTAAAAAGTTAGCTCAATCATTTCCCAGCCGTTTTGGTTCACTTCCCTCTATCACATGTTTTCGGCGTCGCAGATAACGTCTTCCTGTATCATCTCGACCTTTACCTCAACGTTTCAGCAGCGAGAAAACGTGCGGTGCGGCATGATTAAGCCATGAGTGGCCGAAACTGCCCAATTTATGATGTTTTGTTGCCACTTTACTAAAGTACTTTTCCACGTCGAGGACAGCAGAGGTCATTGGTGGCGCCAGACGGACATTATCTTTAGTTTTGACAACGAGTGCGGCCTACAAATTAATTATTACAGCCCAAAGCGCTTAGACACCCTTGGTCATAAAATGTTAAACCGTGAGCAGTTCTGGAACCTCATTCATGACAGCTGAGCAGACGTGAGATAATATGTGCGGCGCCGTTCATATATAAACGTTTCGACTTGCTCTAGGTCTAGCTTTTACTACACGCAATGCGCGCGGCCCATGGCTACGTCCGAGCATTCTGTGCCGAATATTTACGCGTTCAAAACAAAGGTTGCTGAGAAAAACATCTTCCTTGCGCATTTTTTTCCTTGCTTTTTTTGCTGTTGCCTACCAACAGAAGCTACTGTCATCGGCTGAGGACTTTGGCGACACCTGCGAGGTCTGCTAGCATTTTTTTACGCTCCTCAAGGAAAACCTGAGTACATCTAACCGCGATGAGGTAGACCAAGCATTTCTTCAGGAAGAAGTGATTGATATCTTGAACAGGTGCGCCCACCTTTCCTCTGATGACTGTAGGCGAGGTTGTAGCCTGCAAACTGTTTACACGTTAGCACTTTACAGGGCGGCAGCAGCCCACTTTCGCACACGCTAGACCCGAATAAAATCTGAGAACGCATTTTTCTTGACTAAAAGCCACCAGAGCAAGGTTTTCTTGCAGCAGAATAATTAAAACTGAGATTTTCGCACAATGCAAGCTGATAGCAACCATCAGTCGCACTGAAATGAGCACAGACAGCAAGGGTCATTTTGGCCCGTTATATCACGTGAACAAAACAAATGAGGAGATATGATATTAATACCATGTGTTCACATACATAAGCGCTCTTCGATAAAAAATTGTCGTCAAAATTGAGACCGGATTTTTTTTATTTAATTTTTTGAAAATGAACTTTTTTGAAAAAACTCGCTTATTTAACTATTTTTTTCTTTTTTTGCGCTGCTCGTAGGAACATGATCTTCCGCATAAATGTTGCAAAGACTTTTGTCTATAGTTGACACTGTTTTCAAGTTTCTGTTTGAAATAGCAAATTTAGGACACTTTTTTTATTTCGGCCGTGTTTGCCATTTTTTCACATTTTCTTCTGTTTGAAGACTGCATAAAAAAAGCATAGATGTAATTCACAGTAATGCGTATTAAAACCAGCAAAAAAATTTTTGCACACATCATTTATAGTTGGCGTTAAATTCGGCCTTGAAATCCGAAAACATTGTAGTGAGCAAAAACAGGAGGCCCGCGCTGCCACCTTCAAATATCTTTTGGCGCGCTGGGAGCGTTTCTTTAAAACAAAACTTGCGGTTCCGTGCACTTTGAATGTGCCCACATAACATATAAAAAACCCCAGGCAAAACAAAAAAAACGCCAGGCCTGCGTTGAAAGCGCAGCACAGTCACAGCGAAAGCTGGAAGAGCGGCGTTTCTAGAGCCCGTTGTAAGCTCTCTTGGGGCTACAATACAAGTACACTAGAAAGGTACCCACTACGCCATAAATCACAATTTTTGTGAAGTTTGGAAGCACCTACTAAGCCATTATTTGTCATTCTGCGGAGAAGCGAGGCACCAGCTACACGTCTGTAAGGCATTATGTGCACTTTGTTGACGCGACGACTGATGACGATGCAGAATTATGGCTCAGCCCTTTGTAATGGGTTGGAATCTTTAAACGGCCCACCAGTTATGTAATTTGCATTGGGTGACGCCCGGTGGCTATTTCCCTCTCTTGTCATGCTGTATAACATACGTTGACGTGGGAAAGAGACGGGGGGGGGGGGGGGCGAAGAACTTTGATGAGACCCCGAGGAAATAGATCATGCGCTTATGGGCTTCCTTGGCAACCAATACAAGTGCACTTGCGAGGAACCCACTGCGCTATAAATCATTGTAATTTTTGAGAAGCAGGGCAGCAGGCACTGCTTCTGTAAACATTATGCGCACTTTGTTGATGCTGTGCCTGATGACGATGAAGAATTATGGCAGAGCCCTTTGTAATGGGTTGGAAGCATTCAACAACCTACTCGTTGCGCAATTCGCATTATGTGACGCCTGGTTACAGAATTCGCGTTGTGCGACGCTTGGTGCTTATTTTACTCTTCTACCACGCTATATTGCATATGCTAATGTGGTTCCTTCCCGACATGAAGCCTGTATAGGACCTTTTTGCAAAGCAGTTTCGAGCACCGGCATAGCTCAGAGGTTGAATACTGGGCTCCCACGCAGAGGGCCCAGGTTCGAACCTCGTTCCATCCTGTAATTTTTTTCTTATTTAGTTTTTTTTCTTATTTCGAGCGATACTGGTTATGGACACCGGCGGCGGCGGCGGCGGCGGCGGACAACTACGGCGCCAAAAACGGCCGGTGAAATGATCTCATAACAGCTTTCGCTGTAATATCAACCGGACAGGCATGTTCGATCTCTCGTGAAATCACCCTCTTGCTTTGTATCGTTTGAATGTGTCGGAGTAGTGCGCCTAGCTGGCCACATGTCGAAAGTGCGCGCCTAGGAAGTTTCCTGGCTCTTCGAAACTGTTGCCCTCTGTGTCTTTTCAAGAAAGTGAATATGTTTGTCGGCATGTTACCCTATTCACCCTGTTCCGGACCTTAGCCCCATAGTTGTAAGAATCGGTACCCGATGGAAATTTCGGCCAACTGTCTCTTCTGGCATGTAGGCGCGTTCTCCAGTTTTTTTAGTTTATTTGTTTGAAATTTACACGCTTTTCTGCAGCGGGGTAAACGCACAGTAAGCCTCACGCTTCGTTCTTCTCCTTACGAGCGTTGCGGCAATCCTCGTTCCACCATGGGACACGACGTTTGCGTGCACCATCACTTGACTGAGAAATACATTTCGAAGCGGCGTCAATAAAAATTTGGGGACTCTTTGGCTTCGCCTTCAAGAGTATAACACGATAGCGTAAGCGGGCCTCGTTCGCATCGCCCTCTCAATCGCTAGCCTTGCTTCGCTTGTCGGTGTAAATCTCAACCGTGCCGTAAGGAAAGGAACGTCTGTGCGCGTAACACAGGCCCTTTCAAACTATCCTAGAATACCTACTGCAAGTACAGTTGCGAGTTGCCCACTATGCCATAATTCTCTTTTGCCAAGTAGCCACTACGCGCACCTGTGCATCTAACCACTTTGTTACTGCTGTTGCTGCTGATGATGTTTAAATATGCCTGAGCGCTTCGTCGTGGGTACAACTTTAAACTACCCACTCGTAGCGCAACTCATATGTTTTGACGCTTGGTGAAATTCTGCGCTTATGCCTATTACATGTGTTGATGACGCTTCCCGGACTACGTGGCATTCATACACTCTAAGGCGAAAATACCCGAAAGAGGAGTAACGGAGCCCAATAGGCGCGCGCAATGAACGGATAGACCGTCGATGAGCAAGCGCAGAGGGAAGTGTGCCGTGTGCAAACCAGTTAGTCTGCGAAGGGATCAACTGCGCGGCAGATGCAGGCCGTGTGCAGAGATACGTTCCGGGTGCAAACCGTTGTCAAGGGAACTAACCGTCCTCCTCGTCTTGGGTCAGTCTTCCAACTTGTGTTCGTGCTGGCATGTGGGTGGTTGTGTCGTGCTCGGAGAGTTCGGCGATCTAGGAACTACACCGCGGTGCCTTTCGATATACACGTATGAATGCTCGAGCTGTACGACGCCGACTCGTTGGCGGCGCCTCGGCGTGATGGCTGCGGCTACCTCACTTGAGCTGTTGCGCTATGTGGATTGAAATGCGTCTTTGACGATGTATGACATCACGGTGAAATTATTTGCATGTCATATTTTAGATGTGTGTTTTTACTTCACCTTGCACGTATTTGTCATGTGAGAGTGTTTCATGCTCTCTGTCACGTGTGACTAACTATTTGCGATATTTCTTGTGCTTTGCCGGATGCAGCCGTTGTACACAATGTGCAGAACGCTGTGCGTGCTGGCGCGTGCAACGCCAGTCATCTGTCGCTTCCGTTGGAGCAGCTTCACAAAAAGAACGGTACGAGATATGACAATGCGGCTGGACCTGTATTGGACATTTTACAGTAAATTCAATGAAAGGAAGCAGAAACTTCATATGTATAGAAAAAAATAAAACATTTCATCTTCTCACTTTTGCCTTTCGTTGTCGCATTGATTGCGAAAGCGGTGAAACACGCATGATTAAATATTTTATCGCGTGTTCTTTTCGCGCCATTTGTTGCTCACCGTGGAAAAAAACACGCGGAAAAAAGTATTAGGCCTTGCGGAGAGTAAATACAGGATAACGGGGATTAACGGTTCAATTATGCTGGGGATAAAAAGTTCATCAAAGTGGATTATTTGAGTGCACCGACCGTTCGTCCGGCGACATGCGACTGCGGGGACTAACTGCTGCTCGGTAAGGTGTAAATCTGAGGACTAAATGTTAGTCTAATGAGGTAATGAGTGTAGGCTAAGAGTGGCCTGGTAAGGTGTAAATGTGAGGACTAAATGTTTGTCCACTGAGGTGAACTAAAGAGACTAGCAGTTAGCTGTGTGGGGACGAACGGTTAGACCCGGTTCATTTAGTCCTTAAAAGGATTAATGGTAGTGGAAGCCCCATTAATGCCCAAAGGGACGAACAAAACACCCTTTTAACACCCTTTTGCCTTAGGGTGTACAGTGTCTTTCTTTTTTTTTTTTCGAAGCAACTTCGGGAACGGGCGTGGCTGTGTAGTAGAACAACTGCTTGCACGCGGCAGGCCTAGGTTCGTTTCTCACTTGTACCGAAGATTTTTTATTATTTATTCATTTGCATCTATTTCGATTTTTCGGTAAAGGACAACGCTGATTTTTGCTGATAACCAACGACGCCGCCACCGACGCCGTTGTTATTAAAGCTATCGCTTTAATAAAAGTGGTAATATACTTAACTGCAGAACCAATTGGCAAGGATGCAGGGTCTGACCTTCAACCCCAAGTAGGCTTTTCACGCGGTAGTGTTAAAGAGCTCGTTTCACAGAAACTCCGGTGTCGGCGTCGGCAGTTGCTAGCACAGAATCACCATCTTTCCCGTGACCCAAAAAGTGAGAAAGATGCAAATAAAATTACTATTAAAAACCTTTGGCTAGAGGGAGAATCGAACCCAGGCCATCTGCGTGGCAAGCAGCTGTTCACAGAGCACACTATTGCTTGAAACTGTTCTGACAAAAAAAAACCCACTATATATATATATATATATATATATATATATATATATATATATATATATATATATATGTATATATATATATATATATATGCATTTCATGTAATAGATGGAGTCTCCTTGAAGCATGTAATAATGCGTGGAAGAACCGTAGAATCGCGCCAAGAGTCAAAACATAGAAATTGCGCAACGACTGGGTGCTTTAAAGGCCCACCCAATACAAGGCGCTCACACATATTTAATCACCTTCAGCAAAACAGCATGAACAAAATGAGCAGCTGCGTAGGTACGCGTGTCGCATTACCGGCGCATAGTGGCACCTTCAGTGACTCGCAAAAGGAAGAATTATGGCGTAGTGGGCATTTAACTACTGTACTTGCAGTAGGCATTCTAGGATAGCTTGAAACGGCCACTGTTACGCGAACAGTCATTCGTTTCCTTACGGCACGGTTGCGACAAGCGCCAAGAACCGGCATTTGAGAAGGCGATGCCCACGAGACCCGGTTACGCTATCGCGTTCTGCTCTTGAAGAGGAAGCTCAAGTGTCCTCCAAGACTTTTAGGGGCGAGGCTTCTCTTAGTCTAAGCTTGTCACGCGTCCGGCGTAAGGCGTAACCGGCAGTATCTTCCGAACAGTATCTCCCATCACCGATCCTTTGCAAACTGCCCACTACTTCGTCATTGCAAACATCCCACTACGATCCATCACCGATCCATTACTTCACCGACCATAAAGCCGTTATAATGAAGGGGGAACGGAAGCCACCTTTGCAAACTGCCCACTACTTCGTCTTTGCAAACATCCCACTATGACCTATCACCGATCCATCCCTTCACCGACCATAAAGCCGTTATAATGAAGGAGGAACGGAAGCCACGTCTAGCTACCACTTACGATTATTAAAGTTTCTTGTATAAATATATACAGTGTTTGTCACGTCTTTGATGATGTACTGGGCTATCGCTTTGATTACTGCTGGGCGAAACCACTGAAGATTACACGGTGTAACCATGATTGCTTCAGGAGCTTCACACAAGCTCTTCATCATTCACCCGTGGATATGCTGTGAAATTTTTTTCTAGTTATTCCGGTAAGGTGCCTTAGGGTGTACAGTGTCTTTCTTTTTTTTTTTCGAAGCAACTTCGGGAACGGGCGTGGCTGTGTAGATATAATGAAGGAGGAACAATCAGGTGTATCGATGGGATTTCGGATTTTGATTCACTGAACGTTTCTTAGGTGTTTTGCACCCCATCCCTCGAGGAGCTCACATTGGGTCAATTCAAGCATGTCTTGGTCTGGCGCTACGCCTCGCGACCTGTTCATATAACAATGTGGGAAGACAAAGACTGTGGGGAGCATTTCCAAACGAGACAAGTTTCGACAGTTTTATATTTTGTTTTGCTTGAAACTTCAAGGAGAAGGTCTCCGATAGCCATTCTAGTTATCTGATAACCATGACCAAGTGTATAAGCTAGAAATTTGGATGCACCAAAATAAGAGATTGCTCTTGCAGTCTTGTCGAGTGTTTCACAGTGGATCCCGTGAAATCGTTATTTTTTTTGTGAGAGGATGATCATACAGTCGGGGTAGTGCAGTGGAGACCATAAATTATCTATATTTTTGACAGCCGTGTCACCTACCCACCATGGAGCCCAACATGGGGACGCGACAGCTCTTTGATTTAAAGGGGCCCTGCTACGCTTTTCCAAGTAACCATCGAATGGCTTCAATAAAAGAGCTCATTGCCTCACGAATCGACTGCCGGAGAAAATTTTAGAATCCGTCAAGTACGACCGGAGTTATAGGCACCTATCGCACACTTTAAGCGATTTCTCTCTCCTTTCGTACTAGCGAGCTACGCAGTGAGGGGATGACAGGGGCAAGTAGCTATGTCCGTACGTCAGTGCGCGTCAGGACGTTGAGCACTTTCTTTTCTTTTTTCTTTCTTCGAACGCGTGGCTTACTTTCAGTGTGACTGCGAGCGAGCAAGCAGGCACGTCGCGTCATCCAGCGGCGGCCGCTGTAACTATGCAGCTCGCGATACTCAAATCAGCCTATGGCCGTGAACTTTCTGTTTATGGCGTGGTCATTAGGCTTCATGGCATAATTTTTCGGAGAAGAGAGAGCGATTTCTAGGTGACTTCGATAATTAATTGTAACTTCCAGGACGCGTGCTACGCTATAATCTTCCGGCTCACATAGTGACAGGATCCCCGACAACCAATCGACAGCATTTTCTGGCCATTTTCAAAACGTGTGGCAGGGCCCCTTTAAAAAAGGCATGCCAACGCCGGCTGTATACAGCCACTTTAACCAAGTATGATGTACCCAAGGAAGGGCACATACATAATATTAACCATTGCCGCCAGGAAAATTCGCAGTAAATAGAAGAGAGGAGAAGCCAGGAAAGACGAAAAGTTGTGGAAAAGCAGGAAGATGGGAAGAAAGAGAGAGAGAGAGACAGGAACGGATTGACCCGCCCGGAATCCGGGGGTGCTGTCTACGTTAAGCCGGGGCTAAAGGGGTGTGTTGGCTCCGCCAGGGCGCCTTAAAGGTCCAATCACCAGGCGTAGGCTCAACCCCCAGGTTCCCCTTTTCCCCGAACACGGTTCATCCAGACACGGCTAGGCGTAGGAGGGGGCCGAAACTCCATCGTTAGCTCGTGTCCGTGGTGTCGCTACCCACCAAACGCCAGCAGAATTAGATACCCCTGCAGGGAGAGCCATGTACAAAGCTTTACGGTTTTGTTTGAGCCTACCAACAAACACAAGACGCAATATGCTTTAAGTTAGATTTCCCTTCTCTTTGAGAATGCTGCGAGAGGAGGGTGAAGAGGGAAAGGAAGCGGCATTCTAATAAACGCCAGAGTTTGGCCCGGACTGCCTGTGGTGGTCGGCCATTTTCCTTCATTAGACACGCTTCGAACTCTTAGATGGCAGCAGCGGATAGGATACAATGACAGGCCGGGTCAGACATGGCGACGCACATGCCCGTCACTAGACGACCAGCAGTGGCGGTATATGTGAGCGGTCGCCGGGTTCGACGGGTGCATACCCAGGCGACAGGCGAGGGAGCGAGCTAGGGAGCGCGACGGCTAATTAGAGACCGGCTGTTGTCGAGGCAGCAGATGCCGGCTAAGTAAGGAACCTAGGAGAAGGCGCGGCCATGGCAGCCGAGAAGTCGTCGCCCTGAGATGCGAAATAAGTGTTCTACAAAGAAGTCCGGCACTGCCATGTAACTTATGATGAAATATATATATGCGTGCGCGCGCGCGCGCGCGCGCGTGTGTGTGTGTGTGTGTGTGTGTGTGTGTGTGTGTGTGTGTGTGTGTGTGTGTGTGCGTGCGTGCCAGCGCGAGCGCAGTTGTCCATGCTTCATACATACCGCCTGGGGGTCAGGCAGGCGACAGTGCTTGATGGGGCAATTAGTAAACGAGGCGCCATTAGCGCAGGAGCTCGCCGGACAGCAAGTGTGTAGCCGGGGAGTGAGGAGTTTTCGCAATCACGAACCACATCCCGTTGACAAAATTGCCGCATACTAGCGCCCGAGGGTGTCGAGAGCGCGCAGCTTACCGACGTGCGTGTAATATGCCTAACAGTTTGCTATCCACATCGAGCCACGAACCAGCTCGCTTTTAGATGAAACTCTGGCGTTCGATGGCAGCTGTCGTAACTTCCTTTCACGCGATCCTTGAAGCGGAGAGCCGCATGGTCGCATTGTAAGCTTGAATCACATGGTCACAAGTTACGTTAGGTTCTTGAAGTCTGGTGTCGTACGAACTTCGTAACAATATCAGTACTGCGTTAATAGCAGCATCTACCATCAGCCCGGAAACAAACTCTCAGTTGAGTCCCAAGCACGCGCGGTGTGTTCAGATACGAATAAGGGTTGGATAAAAAAATGCCGCCTATATACCACTGTTGCGGAATAGGCGCCTCCATTCCATTTCAATTCCATTCCGGGGAATTAGAACATGCCGCAATTCCATTCCTCTCAATTACTCGGAATGAAAAAACTTAGTCCATTCCCACTCCGGGAATGGCCGGGTAGTTCAATTCCATTCCTGTAATTCCTCAACGTAGGAAAGGCATCTTGATAGTTTTGTCGAGTTAAGAATGAACGCCCCATAAAGCTGATGTCATCAGATGCATTAAGAACTGCAAAAGTATGCAAAACACGTTACCAAGGTTGAGGGATAGTAGCTTGGTGACATATCTCGTGCAGTACAACCACACTACTAATTCCCATAGTGGCACTTCTCCCGCTGCCTATAGTATAGTATAGTATTTGCATGGTCAGCATGTTTGAACGAATGGTGATGTTTTAATATTGTTTAAGTTTAAATATAATAATGTTAAAATGACGACATTTCGTTTTTTTGATGCTGACAAAAGTAGCGTTCAAGAAGACTAAGGCAGTTTTGTTACGCGTCTGGAGCGGTCGTGAATATGCAGAAAACTAAGATCAGGGTAATGGGGAACAAAACGCTCTAGATCTGCTGCATGGTATTAGTTGGAACAGTGCACCGCTCGGGCACCTTGTGCCTTTGCATCGAAAACGCAACACTGGGCCGCACTGCTCGTCAGCACTCACGCTTGTCGACCGCGCCCTGCAAGCATGGATGGGGTGAGGATAACTTTCTGTGTTCGCCTGTGCGCAGGTATGCAATGTCTTCCGCCGCCGTAGTCCCGCACGACGGATACCAACGGCATAGAGCCGCGTTTACACTAATAGAGACAAACTTCGGAGCATCGCAGTCTACAGGGCAGAATTGTAGTAGGCGCGTTGCTTGTAAATGTACCGTGCTTGTAATCAGCCAAGCCATTTTAAATATACTGTGTTATTGTTCAATTCGAGGTTCTGACTTACTAATGTTTGAAGTTTGAAAAACAGAGCGTGGACAGAAACATGCCTTATTTTCGAAAAACGACGTAATTACATTCCCATTTCATTCCGTGCAAAAGGCGCTTAATTCCATTCCCATTCCATTCCTCCAAGCGTTCTCCCCATTTCATTCCCGTGTAAAGCTGCTATGGGGGCTAGTTACATTCATTCCCATTCCACTCCGGGGTCGCGAAAATGTGGAATGGTTCCGGAGTCATTCCAATTCCGGAGTTGCAATTCCGCAACACTGGTATATACCAGCCGGTGCCTTTAGGTAAAACAGCCTTCAATCATTCAATCATTCAGCCTTCAATTACGCGAAACAATCTTTTTTCGACGAAAAGCAACTGTTTGCGAGATCAGTGAGCTAGAATATTTAAGACCTCGAGAGTAGCCGGTAGATATCGGCGTAACCAGAGGGAAAGTCTAGAGGGGAGTGCGGAATGAAGCTCTCTGTCACCCGGAATGTTTTCAGTTTGTGCGTGTACATATTCACGCACCCATACGAACACATGCTTGTACACACGCATGATAATGTAAGACGCCGCTACGCTACCTGAAATAAAATCCTCGCTGCGCCGCTCCTTTCCGATATAAATGAGTCCTTGTGGTTTATTGTTGCTCGATCGACGACGTAGTGCCAACGCACTTCTCTATATTTACCGCCAAATACACACTGAACGTCTTCTTTCTCGAGAGAAAGGGGCGTTTTAAGGGCTCGCTGTTCTTTGCTAGACACAATATTAATTGGAACTAACAGACAGGAAAGCCAAGGAAAGTATAGGGGAAGTTCTTTCTAGTAATTATAGTGTACATGTGAAGAAAGCAATGTGGACGAAAGGATGACTTGCCGCCTGTAGAGACCGAACCTGCGACCTTCGAGTAACGCGTCCGATGCTCTACCACTGAGCTACGGCGGCTGTCATCCTCCTGTCCACTTTATGGGGTATTGGCGGCGAGGAGTTACGGAGTCGCCCTCTATCGGACGCGCCTCGATTGCGCGCTAGGCAGGATGCCGCCGGCGCGCGCCCCATAGGTTTTGCTGTCGGCGCTCTGCAAAGTCACCTAGCGGAAGCCCTCGGGGACATTTCTGCAGGTACTTTCGAAAAGAAATATGTTCTTTCCTGTCAAAAGAATAATTTTCGGCGAACAGACAGCACAAGATGGTCTACAGTCGCTGTCTGTCTGAAGAAAACCGAGCACCCTCTTCACGCGGTCACCGCGTTGGAGACCCCTGAACCGGCTTCTTGCATGAAAGGTAGTTACTCGCTGAGTGCAAAATATGTGAAATATCTCGTTAGAGTAGACTGCCTGTATAACCAAATGGAGCATAACAGAAAGAAGCCTCAAGCCAGCGATCGCACGGGTTCGCTACGACTGACGGTGCCTCTGCATGTATGAGCGTCTGCATGTATGCTCGTACTGATGGTTTCGCTTTTGCTACGAGCGCGTTTTGGCACCGCGCTGTGAACTTTAGGCCGCAAAATATGAGAATTTGTGAGTACACAAACAACTACTGTTACGCGGACGCTATCAGAGCAGTTCAAAAACAATTTCGTCACAACTATGCGCATGGCAACTTTGTGATGTGGCGTCCCGACGACTCAGTGTTTTTTTTTTTTTTTTCGGTATAAATTCGTGTACGTTTCAATGTCATTTGACAAGTTGTCTCGCACTGCGTATTGATCGGCCTTCTCAGCGGGCAAATGCTGCTGCTTCTGTTTCTTTATTCACTGCATTCGTTTCGTTTGGGGCTCACGCAAAACGTGAGCAAATGCAACGCCTTTTTTAATGCTCCTTAATTATCGTTCCATGTGCATTCCATTGAACTTGCCGCTCTCTGTCATCAACAAATTCGTAGACCAAAGCTTTACCACTTCGAGATTGCTGGTGGAACGAGAAGTAGTCTACGCGACCGGGCATGTATAGTAGCATTCAACGCCAAGGAAAAGAAAGAAAATACAGCAACGTTCGCCGGACTTGTTCTGCAAACGTCGGTTGTGAACTATGACCCACATGAACTTGAAATAGCGGTGAATAAAATTGAAGTTACTGCAGCAACCAGCAGCCACAAAACAGGATAGTAAATATTTGACGAATACCCCAGCAATTTTGGCAGCAGTGTCCTGTCTAACGCCAACAGGGTGGCATCTTTCCCACGTAAATAAATGAGGCTCCAAGAAAATACATGGGCTTGGATAGGCCCAACGTCAGTTTGAGAGTGGCAAAATAAATTTGGGCTTTTTAGCAGATAGTGTTTGCGTCAGGGGAACGCTAGCTTGACTGCAAAAATGTTATTGCCAACATAAATGCAGCACACAGCCGCAGTATTTGACTCTCTCGCTATGTACGTCCACCAGCAAACGTCGCATAGCTTATGAAGGTGAAAGCCAGACGCCTCTTCAAACTGGAAGATTGACCATCGCGGCGTCAAGACGAGTGACGCAAAATATAATCGTCACGTGATGACGTCACCATATGACGTCATCATGACATCACAGGTTTCAAATTTGTAACTTCATTATGACATCACCATGATGTGACATAACGTGACGTCACATGATGACGTATTCAGAGGACATGGTCCCTTTGTATTTCCTGCATGATCGGTGGGCCGATCACGGAGGCAATGCAAAACGTCGAGAGCCCTGGATGCCTCATCAAACGGATTTCCCGTCGGCGTCCCGCATCGGCGGCGTCAACACGAGTGATGCAAAAAATAATCGTCACGTGATGGCGTTATCATATGACGTCATCATGACGTCACAGATCGCCAAAATATGTAGCGCCATTATGACGTCACATAACGTGACGTCACATGATGACTTATTCAACGTCATGGTCGCTTTGCATTGCCTCCGTGATCGGTCACAGAGGCCGTGCAAAACCGCGTTAGGTGCAGAACGCTTTTGGAGTGGGGAGCGGGAGAATCAATACATCGACTGACAAGAAGAAGATGGCTTTCGTCTTCCAGTTATCTTTGGCGACTGCATAAGGGACCCTGTGAGTTTTTTCAGTCAACGTATCTTAACAATGACTTGCGCATCTGCAGCCGATTTTGTGGACGCTGAGCACGGGGCCGAAGATCAAGAGGTCGCACGGGAGGGTTCTGAGATCGTATCGCACGTGGTAAAAGGTAGCACCTATTCCATCCTGTGGCAGATAAGTATCATTTGCCGGCGGGAAGTGCGCGTGAGCCATCGACTGATTGCGCGCGGTCTGCTACTCACCACGAACATCGCAGACCCGACGCAGTAACAAAATTCTTCGTCGCGGAAGTGCTTGTTGCCCACAATACTCGTAGCCAATGGCTACTTGCCTGTTCTTAGCTTTACAACCCATGCTTCACGCAGTTTCTTGTCCCGCAGTTACCGGTGCAGGCTGACACTGGGCTCTGTTGCGTAAGCCTGGCACTGCGGCACCGAGCGGTAGAGCCCCATGTTCGTCGTCTTCGGAGGCAGCCACTCTATTACAATGGTTTCAATTGAGTAGCATATGCGAGAAAACTTCCGTATTTCAACAGACCGCAGCGCATGTGAGACTTGAAACTCGTTTTCAAAGCACGCGGCAGCGCTCCACAAGCAGCCGACGCGGCCGCTGAGACCACCTGATCCTGCGAAGCACGTCACGCCGACGGTGGCGCCGGCGTTTCCAGTGGTGGGCCTCGCGGCCAATATATATCCATTAAACGTATGAGTGTTAGTCAGCAAAAACGTGCCCTTAAAACTCCCCCTTACTCCGTCCATTCATAGTGAGGGTCTCGTTCTGGCAGACTGAATGCCTAAGTTAGTATGCGAGGGATTATGGGTCAGCTGCCAGCTCGTAAAAAATCACGTGCTTCGTGATGCCAGCAGGCAGAAAAAGAGTGTTCCACACTCGCCGTCATGGCTGCTAACGACGCTAACTAACACTCCTACGTTTATTGCACATATATATACCCCATAAAGTGGACGGGAGGATGACCGGCGCCGTAGCTCAGTGATAGAGCATCGGACACAATATTCGAAGGTCGCAGGTTCAGCCCCTGCCGGTGGCGGCAAGTCATCTTTTCGTCCACTTTACTTTCTTCACATTCACAACCATATATACTTCAAAGAACTTCCCCTATACTTTCCTTGGCTTTCCTGTCTGTTAGTTCCAAATAATATTTTCTCGAGAACAGTTTGCGGGCTTGTTAGTTCTGCTGGATTGGTCAGATTTTCTCTCCGTATAAAAGCATGTGCACCTCGTCTGGGAACTCCTCTCCAACAGCACCAATCTCGCTATCCTCACAGCACTTTTCATACGGAATTTGCATAATTTAAGAACAAAAAACGCCAAGCCTGCGCGGAAAGCGCAGCACAGTCACAGCGAAAGCTGGTAGAGCGACATTTCTAGAGGCTGTTGTAATCTCTCTTGGGGCTACTAATACAAGTACACATGCAAGGTACCCATTACACCATAAATCGTATCTTTTTGTGAAGTTTGGAAGCACCCACTATGCCATTATTCGTCATGCTGCGGAGAAGCGAGGTACCCGCTACACATCTGTAAGAGATTATGTGCACTTTGTCGATGCGGCGGCTGATCACGATGACCAATTATGGCCGAGTCCTTTGTAATGGGTTGGAAGCTTTGAACGGACGGCCCACTAGTTACGTAATTCGAATTGTGTGACGCCTGGTTACAGAATTCGCGTTCTGTGGCATCTGGTTGTTATTTAAATCTTCTACCACGCTATATTAGATATTTGATAGTGGTTCCTTCCCAACATGAAGCCTGTATAGCGTATTTTTGCAAATGCGTTTCAAGCACCACTATGGCTCTGTGTTAGAATTCTGGGCTGCCACGCAGAGGGCCCAGGTTCGAACCCGTGTTCCATCCTGGATATTTTTTTTTCTATTTCGTGCGATAGCGAATACGGACACCGGCGGCGGTGGCGGCGGCGGCGGCGGCGGCGGCGGCGGCGGCGGTCAACTACGGCTCCAAAAACGGCCGTTGTTGTGATCTCATAACAGCTTTCACTGTAAGAAAACTCGCTGCTAGCCTAACTCATCTAAAGGCGCTCACAGTTTACACGAAAGAGCGTATGCTTGGGCATGTTGATAATTCATCTTTCACTGCATTTTTGTGCGTTCAAAAAGTGAAAGATGAAACACAGTTTACAAACTTCCGCACGCAGCCCTCCCGCACCAGATCTGGCTTCGGTGTTTACTGAATGCTTAGTTCATTATGGTTCCCGTTGAACGTCGATACAACTATCGCAAGCGTAGACCGCTCCACACGACTCTCGTCAAACAACGTTCGCGCTCTACCATTCATAGTTACAGGCGCAAGATAATCAACAGCTCTATGATTCCTATCTTCTCCGTAGTGTTCTTCTGTGCTAATGGATTGACCAAGACGATGAGAAAAAAAAACGGCGCAGGCGGAGGGAAGAAAAGTTCTGTAAGATGTAACACGCTGATGGGTCACTTTCCTCCGATGGTCAGCGAGAGATGCAGTGAGTTAGATGAATTGCCGGTGGAGCTCGCAGATGCACGCTCAGGGAATTCGATCATTATCGATGCTCGAGCCTCCTGCGGCCGTCTGGGACCACTCTGCAGGATGTGCGCGGTGACCTTCTTCAGGTAATGCTGGCTGTGCGATGAAGTTGAGAGTAATGGCAAGAACGACAGCTACTGATTCGACCGGCAGTCGCCGGAAGCACCCAAACTTGGCTGCAATAATTATGTAGCTTTTTATTTTGATTGCCTGCGCTGCGCTTTTTTTTTTTTTTTGGTGCCTGTGGCACACGCAATATATCATGTTCTAGGCCGATAGAATAAGGAAGTTGGGTGGCTACGGCGTTTGTATCTTAGAATTTCGTGATGTTAGGGTAGTTTCTTTTTTCATACACAACTGTGGGAATGCAAGTGGTCTTCCTTGCGTGCTTTCAGTATGTTTCGGCAGCGACATTCATTAGTGGGAAGATGGCGTCTCGAGATCATCCTAGTTATTCAGTGCTCTATTTTGCATATTAAACAATTTCTTCGCACGCGTTACTTGACTGGCTTGACAATTCGTTTAAATTTATCTTCTTTTTCTTCTTGGAATTGTCAACCTTCAACGCAAAAACAAACGTAATACGGAATGCATCCTCGCGACTTGTGGACCAAGTGGAAGCGTAGGTTAAAGCGACTTTATCGCTGAAATTGCTTTCAATATTCTATTTCGTATCCGCATACACCACCCGTCATATCCCTAAATGTTGTTGACACAAGGTCTCTGAACAATGTACAGAGCTATCAAATTATAATCGCAGTTGAACTTCAACGTAAGCAATTTGGTTTCTGAATTTCATGAGTAATCGGGGAAAGTCATTGGTGCAATGTTCCTTCCTGTTCTATTGTGGTTGGGACAGCCTCTTCGCGATTTTAAGCTTTCCTTTGCTTTTAGTGCCAAACGTACTTTACTAATGCCGAGCACTTTGCATTTGGTTGATAGGTTAGAACGAAGCTCTTCAGTCGCAGCAAATACGTAACTGACGGCTGAATCGCACCCCTTACTATCAATACAACATCATGATACCCTAATCATAAGGCGGTCATCATACGCACACTTCCTCATGCCAAAGTCACCTTGCTCTCTGCAGAGACGCCTGATGCACGCGTATTTCACATGTTTGTTTGTTTTTTTTTGTGCCTGGACGATAAAGCTGTTAGACGATGTGTCAGGCATCCCGCTCTGGCAACAGCCTATGCTGATCGTAGCTGTTAACACTACGTTAATTTATGCAAAATGGTACTAGCTCCATAATCGGCACACTTACGCAAGATTTCTTTATTTGTTTTGCGTCATTGCTTTATTCCGTAAAGACCTATGTTTCTTCTGGCTCCGTGTATGCAACTGCCCCTTCCTATCATAACACCGCCCTCTTCCCCGGCCCCTTCACGTCTCCTTATACAG
Source organism: Rhipicephalus sanguineus (assembly GCF_013339695.2). Lineage (NCBI taxonomy): Eukaryota > Metazoa > Arthropoda > Arachnida > Ixodida > Ixodidae > Rhipicephalus > Rhipicephalus sanguineus. The sequence goes on from NC_051181.1 coordinate 94,828,422, forward strand.
GAGTACTACTATTTTCCCTTTGTCAGCCACAATATTATTTCTATCGCCCACTGAAACAAAAAAAGAGCCTAACAAAACTATTCACTGTAAATGTAGCGGTCCAGTTGATCATTTTTTCGAGGATACACTAGATTAAATAGAAAGTTGCCCTAACTAAAACAATGTACTGTTGGGCGAGTTGAGCATTCATGATGAAGGAGAGCTGCGCAAGAGAACTACCGGACAAGCACATATTTATGTATTTATCAGTATTACCCTCGGAATTTTTTTACATTACAGTGGGAAGGAATGTGGGACCAACGTGCGTGAAATAGAAAAAAAAATCCGACAGATCTCAGGCACTGTGGGAATTGTTTCGTGCGAAGCAGTCAGCGAGTAGCATCACCCAACGCAGGGTGCTTACTGGCTAACTCGAGCGGCACTCAGCGCTCGTGCTACTGAAAAGGTCAAACTCTTTATATATTCCCAGACTGAGTCTACTAACAAAAAAAAATGCGTTTAACATTGAAATCAGTTTTTGCAGCACCAGTACTTCTCCGTGCTAATAAATGCGAAGCATTTCTTAACGAACCTCAGGCACGTTGGCCGTTTCTATCTACGTATATATCTATCTATCTATACGCCTACGTCTGGGCGCTCTCCTGGTCGTCTCCATAACTTGTATTATACCAAAATTGGCATGGCAGGAGATCACTGTAACGAACACGATTCACTGGTCATGGCAGGAATTGCACAAAAAAAATGTGGCAGATCCCACGTACCGTGGGAATCGATGTTATGCGAAGCATGCGCGAGATGGTGATTGGCGTAATTTTTCACATGGAGCGAAACGTCACGGAATAACGCTATAGAAATATGGAAGGGGTATATGCAAACTCATATGTTGAAGAGTCGCATATATATTATATAACCAGTTGTTTACAGTTGCGTAATGATGGCAACAGAAACATGGGTGTTACCAACACCAGAAGTGGTAAGCTGATATGTAGTGCTTATATTCTTCAATACTAGATAGCGCGAATCCGAACAAGACAAAGAAGGAACACAGATGCACAGGACAGGCGTTACTCGCAACTAAGCTTCATTCAGGAAAAGTTTCCCTAGATATATGCACAGCCGAGTGGCATGCACATTCGTTACTGCACGTACGTTACTGTCACGATTACAGTTGTTATGCTTATACTTGTCCGTTATGACGGAGAACGCAAGCACGTTTCACGAACCCGTGTGTATGTGTAGGAGGGGTTCTTGACAGTTCTTGAACAAGGTCATCATCACCGGGATCAGTGAGCACCGGTGGACCGAACTTTTTAATCGGATCCGTTCGTAATCGCGGCTGTGAGGAGTCTAAGTGTAGTGAAGTGCGAGGTATAGTGCAGCTGGTGCAAATCCTGGATGCCTCTTACGATGAAATGATCTATTATGCCTCCTGTAGTGGACGTGGCAGGGAGGTCGTTTGATGCCCTCTCCACATTCAATCCGTCTTTCACGCAGTATAAGCACCAAGCATTGTTGGGTCTTGATGTATCAATGTTGAAGTCATCGGTAATGATGAGAGGCCTGGTTCGCTCAGCACATTTATTGTAGGAAGCAATGACGCTGGTTGTTACGTAATCCACGTGGTCTACGTTGCGTACCACGTGGACGAGTGGATGATACTTGAGCGTCTTCCAGCGGTGTTCAGTCTTCACTTTCCTCAATTTCCTTGCGTACGCCGCGGTGGTGTAGCGGTTAAGGTGCTCGGCTGCTGACCCAAAGGTCGCGGGTTCCATCCCAGCCGTGGCGGTCGCCTTTCGATGGAGACAGAATGCTAGATGCCCGTGTTCTGTGCGATCTCGGTACATGTTAAACAATACCCGATGGTCAAAATTTCCGGAGCCCTTCGCTACGGCGTCTCTCATATCATAGCGAGGTTTGCGGACATAAAACCCAAACAAATATTATTATCACTTTTCTTGCGTGTCAATATGTGTGTTCGCGGTTACTGTGCTAGTTGAGACTCTGTATCACCTGTGGCAGATACCCGCCAAACGTTAACTCTGGTTTACGGGTATGTGCCACACTTGACTGAGAGAAAGGGTTTCGTGACGTACGCGACAGGTATTTCGCGTTATTCACGTCATGACCAGTGAATCGTGTTCGTCATACACTGCTCCCCTGCTATGCCAATTTTGGTATATTTCAAGTTATGGAGGCGACCAGGATAGCGCCCAGACGTAGCCGGCTAGATAGATAGATAGATAGATAGATAGATAGATAGATAGATAGATAGATAGATAGATAGGTAAAAACGGCCAAAGTGACTTAGGTTCGCTAAGAAATGCTTCGCATTTAATACCTGTCGCGTACGTCATCAAACCCTTTCCCTCAGTCACGTGTGGTACATACATACCCGCATACCAGAGTTCATGTTATGTGGGTATGTGCCACAGGTGATACAGAGTCTCAACGAACACAGTAAAGGCGAACACACACATTGACAAGCAAGGAAAGTGATAATAAATAATAATAACTGTTGGGGTTCTATGCCCCAAAACCACGATATGATTATGAGAGGTGCCATAGCGAAGGGCTCTGGAAGTTTTGACCATCTGGTTTTCTTTAACGTGAACCGATATCGCACAGCACACGGTCCTCTAGCATTTTGTCTCCATCTAAATGCGACCGCCGCGGCCGGTATCGAACCCGCGACTTTCGGGTCAGCAGCCGAGCACCGTAACCGCTACACCACCGCGGCGGACGCCCGGAAAGTCACGGAAATGAAGATAGAAGAACCCCTTCTACAGATACACACAGGTTCGTGAAACGTGCGTACGTTCTCCGTCATAACGGACAAGTTTAAGCATAAGAACTATAACACAGCTGTAATAACTTCAATTGTGACTGTAACGTACGTGCAGTGCGCCTGCGCGTGCCACTAGGCCGCGTACCATATATCTAAGGAAACTTTCCTGAATGAAGCTTAGTTGCGAGTAACGCCTGTCCTGTCCATCTGCGTTCCTTCTTTGTCCGGTTCGGGTTCGCGCTAGCCAGTATTGATGAATATAGGCACTACATATCAGCTTACCGCGTCTGGTGTTGGTAACACCCATGTTGCTGTTGGCTTCGTTACGCAACTGTAAACTGGTTATATAATGCATATGCGACTCTTGAACATATGAGTGTGCGCATACCACTTCCACATTTCTCCAGCGTCATTCCGTAACGTTTCGCTCAATGTGAAAAATTACGCCACAGTCACCATCCCGCGCATGCTTCGGATAACAACGATTCCCACGGTACGTGGGATCTGCACAATTTTCTTTATTTATATTACTGCTTTTTGTATAGCGCTGGCTACTCATTTGCATAGACAATACGATATACGTTAAAATCACAGCATTGAAAAGAAAAAAAAAAGATACGTAAAAGAGTAGCCAGGCAGAGTTCATGTAAATCCATTCACATAACAACATGAAAAAAAAACACACGAAGCACTGTGCCGTCACCTAACACTATAGTTCACTCAAAATGAAGTTGTTCGAACACCGTATATGCTGTGAGTAACACCACACAACGTCCAGTCACGTACCCTCACTGATATTGGAAAAGTCCACTCATAGGGACGCAGAACGAGTTCGCCTATGAAGCGACACATAACGCGACATGATCAGGTCAAATTATAAGCATGAAATCAGGCTAAGAAGGTTTTCTCAATTATTTCCCAGAGAACCACTCTTAACTAAGTTCATCAGCGCGGCGAATGTCCAGCTCGATGCCCGCTCTTCGTTGCCACTTTCAGTTTTCACATCTTTATTCTCGCATACTGTCGTTCTTGCGTCAGTATGTAATAGTATTTGAGGACGTGGCGGCTTCTGTGATGTCACAGCATACTCCCTCACTGATAAAGTGAGTTTGCGATCAGGATTTGTTCGCAGGAATTCGCACCTTCTGGTACGATTACCATTCCTGTCCATTTTCTTTCTGGTTCCTTCTGAATCCGCAGCCTTCCGTCTATTTCAGTGTAAAGGAAAGGGCGTGAGTTTATTGAGAGCGTCATCAGCGAAGCACGATAAAATATAGACGAGAGAAAAGAGGCACCACGGTCGACTACAAAAATTTGTTGATGACATTGTTTTTTTTTTGCATCTTCCTTTTTTTTTGTTTTTTGCTATCACACTACTTGTTCTTATCTTCATGTATGCTTAACTCTTCGTAGGCTACTTATATTGTCGAATTTCTCTTGCTTCGCGGAGCAACGAGAATCGATAGCGATCGTGCATTGATGCAGTGCACAACCGCCGGCGTATCGTTTACATGCTCCGTCGCGTGCAAATATTAGAGAATCGTATTTGCCACCCAGTCTGGACGAGAACATCACGTTCCGTTGGATTTGTTCATATTTCAGAGCATCGAGCGCTGAGCGCATAGAAATTGGCGATAGAGCCAGAAGCTGTTCACTCTCATAACAAAAAAAGTAACTGCCTGATTGCTAAAACCTCTTGCTCTTTGGAGGCGCTTTGTTAACAGCCTCTGCGCCGGCATCGTTCGTCGTCTGCTCACCACACTGCTTTTTCCAAGCTTCCCTCACTCTCGATTCTGAAAAGCATGCTTCGGGCGCTGGCAGAATCCGCCTGCAAACATCGGCCGCAGTCAGGCTGCATTCGAAAACTCGCAATGCGAAAACAAACAAAAAAAAGAACATGATAGAAAGCGGCGTTATGCTCATTTGAAATGGAAATTCTGATCCGGACAGCAGGCAGCTGGCTCGATGAAGTTGTATGTGATTCTTGTGTACGACTAAGCAGCAAGAAGAACATGCACTAGATTAAATTGCATGCATTCTGATTTCAGCGTTCCGCCTTTTCTTTTTTATCCGCATTTTGTGGCGGAAAAAATTTAAATGAATTGAGAGCAACCTAATAAGCGACATTTTTCTTTTCATGTTTTTGTGCTGGTCGAGTTAGTGACGATCACGTTGAAATTACTGTGCAAGCTTATAATCAAATCCTTCAAAACTCTGGTTCTTCTGGTTAACCTCCCTGTCTTTCCTTTCTCCCTCTTCTCTCTCTCTCTCTCTTCAAAACTCTTCTCCTAAACGCTTGAGTCAGGTAGTATAATTCTACAGACGCAATCAAACAGCGCACGTCACCAGCGGGAGCGTGATCAACAAAACACAAGCGGGGAATGTTTCAGAAAGCTTCACGTCATTCTTAGCGAAACGCTGAGCGGCGAAGCTCAGGATGACTGATTCATTTTAGCTTGCTCAGCTGTGCCGGGAGGTTGTTGCAGTGAATCTGCAGGAAGCGATATACAGACACGCAACGTTGCAATCAGGCTTCACGTATGCAAATTCACGAACGGCTCTATGTAAAAAGAGGTTTGAGCACGAATCGTTGCCAAGCGTATGCCGAAACAAGGAGAAATTCCGTCGAACACGAACGGCTCTATGTAAAAAGAGGTTTGAGCACGAATCGTTGCCAAGCGTATGCCGAAACATGGAGAAATTCCGTCGAATCGCGACGAGAAGATCAGACAGGCATTATGCCATTATGGGCTTCCTCGAAGACTATCCAACAAGGTAAAAAAGAAGAAAAGGAGGCCTGACCGTGGGTAACCCTGGCTAGAGCACTGCACGGGCCGTATTTCTCGGCCCGGGCCCGGCCCGGGCCCGGAACTCGTTCAAATTTACCCGCCCGAACCCGGCCCGGTGACTCAAATGAGACCCGGGCCCGGCCCGAACCCGAGAAAAAATTTCGCCTACCCGGCCCGGCCCGGCCCGACCACAGATCAGGCCCGACTGAGGCCCGATTCAGTAATCTAGGTGGTGTTGCCCGAACATGGAAGCGACAGCAAGGTGTTTTAAGTGGCAAATATCTATGCTTTGTTGGCATATGTTTCGCTAACAATTATGCTTTAAGATACGGTAATTTCTTGTAAAAAGGGGCTCACGGTGCAAACAGTTGAGCAGACATATTGGATACAATGATTGTTTTTTCGGCAGTGGTATACCGTACCCATTTTTTTCTGCAAGTACACTGGGGATCATGAAGGGCGTTTTGTAGCAGACATTGTAGCAACGAAAGTGATTTGCAGCTCGAGTTCAATTTCGACAGGGAGCGCAATAACAACAAAGGATGGATTGATGAATGGAGAAACTTTATAATTGTCCATCGGAACGCGCACGTTGCGGGCCGCTCCGACATCGGAACAGAAAGACCAAGCCTCTCTGCTGCGTCGAAGGCCCATTGGACTGCCCATATAGCTGTTCTAGCGCGGAGCTGGTAACAGCAGCCTCCCATTTGCACGGCGTGATGACTTGGCCGCCACGTAGCACGGAGCACCGCCAGAGCATCTGTTCGAGACTGGCTGGGCAGAGAACAAAACGCTCACTTCACATTGTTTTTATTGCACTCTATAGCCTACTGAAATTTATAGCATGCTGTTCCTGCACATTCCAAGGCCCTATATAGTGCACTATATAGCGCACTATATAGGGCCTCAAACACGCGGCTCGCGGGCCTCTCGCTTGCGGCCCGCCGCACGCACATGACTGTCTTCATCCTATTTTCTTTATAAGCATGGTCTTGAGATACACAGGCACCACAGATTGAAAGCATATTAAATGCGAAGCATTTCTTAGCGAACCTTTGGCACTTTGAGCGTTTCTATCTACGTATCTATCTATCTATCTAGCCGCCGACGTCTGGGTGCTCTCATGATCGCCTCCTTAACTTGGTGTAGACCAGAATTGGCATGGCAGGGTAGGATGATTTGACGCATATAACTGTCTGGTCATGACATCAATAACGTGAAAATCCTGTTGCGTATGTCGTCAAACCCTTTCCTCCAGACATGTGTGGCACATATCCGTTTACCGCGGGTCGCGGTCTACGGGTATGCGCCACAGCTGATTGACAGTTTATATATACGCACGACCGGCAAGAACATAAATTGGTAACTTAAATGCGAGAGCCTTAAGAAAAACCGACATCGGCAGCGTTGGTCCGACGAATGGAAAGAATGAAAATTTGGATCCCAGCAGGAATCGAACCCAAGCATTCTGCGTGGCAATCAGGTATTCTACCACAGAGCCACGCCAGGTTTATAAACTGTTTTGGAAAAACAGCCTATGCAGGCGTAATACGGTGCAACGTCAATTGTGGTTGTGGTGCTTGCTATCTAATTTTACAAGAAAGAAATAAACACTACATGATATTCCCACGATGTGTACTCCTACGATACAGGCGTCATATCAGATTAACGTCTGTGATTCCAGTGTTGGCTGCGCTTTTATAGCAGTCTAATAAACATTAGATTTATGTTCCTATGATTCAGCAAGCTATATTGAAGCATTGCTCGACACTGGAAGTATACATTAACGGAAGGTACGTGTGATATTCACATCAACGCACCGTAAATTGCACTTAGTCCGCTAGCACGACGCAGTGTCCTCTTCATTTCTTACGATGCTGGGCGATGGCCTCATGCTGACCGATGATGATGCCAGATTGATTGACAGCCGCTTTGTAGATTAGGCTACGTAGGCGACATACACCCAGGTAGTCTACGAATACGACAGGCGCCATCCACTGATGTTGATCTACGTAGCACTATCCAGGCCTACCAGCCTCGACGGCCTATACCCCACCTACGGGAAGGGTGACTTCAGGCTCCGACATGTCGCCGGCTCTATTGACAGACAATTTGTCGACGAAGTGACCGAGGCATCCACGAATTCTAACAGCTGTACTATACCTAGTACTGCACTACACATGGACCCCACGTCACTGCGATCACGATCGGATCCGATAACAAGTCATGACCAGCTGTTGTTGCGCACTGATCACGGTGATGATCATCATGTTCAGGAACTGTCAAGAACTTCTTCCGCATATGCACACTGGTTCGTGAAACGTGCGTGCGTTCTCCATCACAAGGGAGAAGTATAAGCACTACATATCAGCTTGCCGCTTCTGGTGTTGGTAATACCCACGTTGCCGTTGGCAGCGTTACCCAACTGTAAACAACTAGTTATATAACACATATGCGGCTCTTCAACATATATGCATGTGTATAAAATTTATACATATCTCTAGCGTCATTTTGTAACGTTTCGATCAGTAAAAGAATTATGCCACAGTCACTTTCCCGCCGCATGCTTCGCATAACATCGACTCTCACGGTACATGGGATCTGCCGAATTTTTTTTTCCTGAGGCGCACCCTGCGGTCACTGTGTGTTGATACATAACCGCGAAACAAGACCTATATTTCAGAATCGGCGTCCATATTTTAGTCATTATGGGTGATACGAAATGACTAGTTCCCCAGACGTGAAAGAGAGACGTCCGTTTAATGGCAATACTAAAGGCGAACTGCTGCGCCGGCCACGTGCACGTGCCCTCGATGCCCCTCGGTTTCCTCTTCTTCGATAGTCTGGCACGCTCCAAGTTGCTCCGTTCCGCACTATTTTGCAACAATGGGTATCGATATGTTGTTGGACTCCTGCCGCTAAATCGCCTTCAGAAATGATCCCGTATATGAGATATGGGAAAGGTCTGCTGTGAAATGACAGTAGTTTTAAAACCTCTTCTCCCCTCCCACGCTTCTTCCTTCGTCATTGCCCTAGCCCTTGGGGGAGTAAATTTTCGTGAATGCGGCCCGTTAGCTGAGGTCAGTTTAAAACCCGTGATATGGCGGAACAACACGAAAGCTCAGACATTAACAATGTGGCCACAAAAAGCAAGTTGTGCATGTCCATCTCGCGCCACATGACCACTGGGAGCCGTCACATGTCACAGAAAAAGAATGTGCCTTTATAGGGATTCTATGTATCAAGACTCCGTGCAGTCCTTTAGTTTTAGAGGGGGGGCTCTAACTTTGAACAACGTTTCCCCGCTTTGTAGCGCTGTGATCGCTCTTGCGATGACATCTCGTAGGTATAACTTTTTTATCATTACATTTATTACTGCGATTACAGAGTAACATTTGGGATATAAAATAACAACGAAAGCAAATAAAGCACGGAATAGCGAGATGTTACATATAAGCGGCTGGTCTATTTACTTTTAGCTCGCCCGTTTCAGATAAATCAAGTAGCTCATATGCAAGCAGAAAAAGCAGTTCAGTACTTATCCCTCATAAAACTCCAAACAGCTTACCCCACACAGAAAAAGCGTTGTTTCGAGATAAAATGTGGGACTTATATGTATGCACAGCGTATGCGGAACAAGGCACATTAAAGAGAAAAACGATTTTTCTGTTACCAGTAAATTACTATTTCACCACTCCAAAAGCACCACGCTCGCCACGACAAGACTCTTGCTAAGAGAGAAAACTCGCAGGAAAATGCAAGCAACTACGCCAACTTGAAATTCACGCACCTAACACGGCAACGTCATAGATTCTGACGGCATCTACTGGGCCCTACGTAGCTTATAGTTGGTGAAAATGAAGTACATTGACCTCCGAGGGGTCTTAACAGACTTGACATACCAAGTTTCTGGAAATTTCGTCGAGCCAAGGTCCCCAAAATACGACGAATACAGTTTAAAATCCATGATGTCACGTGTGGAGATTGCAGCGCGAAATTTCGAAATGGAACTTTGATCTTCATTTTCTCCTTTAATAATAGACTCACCGATGGTGAAATAATGACGTTCGGATTCTCAGAGTACACACTATCGGTCTAAACCGATTCAGTGTTTCACTTTAGTGACCCTCTAAAAACGGAGCAAAGTCCAAGCCCGGCCCGACCCGAGCCCGCCACCTCAAACCCGGGCCCGGCCCTAAGCCCGGAGCTTCAGGCCCGAGCCCGACCCGGGCCCGCCGTGAAAGCTACTTTACCCGGCCCGACCCGGCCCACGGGCCGGGCCGGGCCCGGGTTTTCGGGTAGGCCCGTGCCCGTGCAGTGCTCTAACCCTGGCAACCTCATAAACGAGACCTCAAGGTTAGTTTGACTTCTCTTCGACGCTAGCCGGTGAATGAATATTGTTTTGCAAACGCGCCAACGCTTAAGTCGATGAAAATGCAGACAGAAACAGATAAGCGGACGAAATAACTCAATAATTACCTGTATATTTATGTACATAGGCGCCAGTGACCATCACAATGCAGATTAACGCATTGTTTGTCCGCACGAAGAGTAGTAATATGCCAAGAAATGTATTCACGCTGGATTTTCTGCTGCGTACGTACAACGAGTAGAGTGTAGAGAAGTAGTGAAATAGTACGCTTATACCTGCATCGGAAGAATGAACAACCATACTTGCGAGGTGTACTCTTGAAAGCTTCCACATGAATAACGGTTGTAGGCGCGTCATTTTCTCGTCCATTTATAGTACATTGAAACAGCACCCACAACAGACCTGCTACTGCAGCTAATGGCACCACGCCTAGGGAGCAGTAGTTCGAGATCACTTGCTAGAATGTAGACGTGAAAAAAATATTGAACGCGATTGTGCCTCTACCATTTCAAAGTTCCGCACAGTGGATAAAATAGGCAAAGGTGGAATTTGCAGTGAAATCTCACTCGCGAGTGGTGGTGTGCTACTCTCTTAAACTAGTAAATTAAAAAAAAATTACATGGATGGACAAACTTTATTGAGTGTCCGGCGGATTAACGGTCCGGGCTCAGAATTAGGAGGAGTCCTCACTAGATAGTGGTGGATATTACAAAACTGTTCCTCAATGTAGCAGGACGCGTGATAGGTTACCTTAATGTACAGCCCAATGAAATGACGCGCGTAGGAGCCAATCAAATTAATGTTGCCGTTTATTAGGGGCTACCAAAGAAAATAATACATCTACATATCTTAGGCCTCCGATTCGTGAATAGTGTCCAGGAGCATTTGTAGATCTTTGATACAACGTCATAACTAAGCGCAGTGATCTATAGTAGAACAAATTATATGCAAAGAAATTTGCAATCTTTATGTTGTTTAGTATGAAGACGAGAAAGAAGACGTGCTCAGAGTAATAATAATAATAATAATATCTGGGGTTTAACGTCCCAAAACCACCATATGATTATGAGAGACGCCGTAGTGGAGGGCTCCGGAAATTTTGACCACCTGGGGTTCTTTAACGTGCACCTAAATCTAAGTACACGGGCCTCAAACATTTTCGCCTCCATCGAAAATGCAGCCGCCGCGGCCGGGATTCGATCCCGCGACCTTCGGGTCAGCAGCCGAGCGCCATAACCACTAGACCACCGTGGCGGGGCGTGCTCAGAGTAAACATCGAAAAGTAAGCGGTTGGAGATTTCTTGCAGACTACTTCAGAATTGCGTCGAAGTGACGGTTATAGGCGTGAAAATAAACGAGAAAAGCGTACACATGTGGTTCTCGGCCCATAATTAGAAACTTACAAGGCAATCTTAAAAGCTAAGGTTTGACCTGTAATATTATATATAAGCGGCTTTTGCGGCTACCGTTGCGGCAGTCGGTAAACAGAAAAATAGCTTGCAGGAAAGTGACTCACCTCGAAACAGCCAGTCACCGATTGCGAAAACGCAAACTGAAGTAAGCCGTGGTTTGTTTCTAAATTGTACTGAGACACTTATACTACTGAACAAAATTACAGCTTCGAAATCGCCTAGCAGACTCCGAGTCCCTGTGAAATCGACTGCAATTACTGAACTTTCTGGTTCGGTAAAGCAGATTGAAGGTAAGAATGTGGGTGTCAGAAGAGTTAGTGGCTGTCGCTGATAAGAGAAGCAGTGTACACGTCTTGCTGTCCTGAAGTGCGTCGCTTCTGGAATTGTTCAGATGGTTTCCAAGTTTACGATCGCTTCCGTGTCGTGTTCTTCTTTTTCTTCAGCGTCCTCTATAACAGCAATTTTTCGTTTTGCGCTGTTCACTAAACGCGTTAGCGAACGCCAATTGCGAAAGACCAGCGATAGTTAAAGAGGCTGCGGCTCCCCTGGCAGTGTAGCTGGGCTGCGGCTTGTGTCACTCTGGTGGCAGCACCCATCCTGCTTGGCTTGCGAAACTTGACACGTTAAATACTTTCCGAAGCCAGCTTATGTTGTAACGTGGCTCAAGTCAAATTGACCTCATCCTAGTGGAAACTGCCTCCGTGAATATTCTGTGTACTCAAGTTATCGCGTTGTTGTGCCTCTAACCTTCAGCTTTAGCGCACAGTAACTAAACGTACATCAAGGTGTGAGCCGTCACGAGATGACGAAAGTGAGTTTTGGGATCATTGCCTCGAAAGGAAATTAGAGCCTAACCTAAGACCGAAATAATAATTTCACTTATTAAAAGGCAGCGACAACAACAAGGTTCGAAGGAATCAAACGATTCTAAATCATTTATTTAATGCTTCTGTTGTGATCAAGGCTCACTTTCATACATTATCTATCTAGAAACCGTGACTAAATGGCAATGTTTTTCGGCTGTGACAATAACGATAATTATTAGGGATGAACGTCCCAAAACCAAGATATGATTATGAGAGACGCCGTAGTGGAGAGCTCCGGAAATTTCGACCACCTGGGGTGCTTTAGCGTGCACCCAAATCTAAGTACACGGCCCTCAAGCATTTCCGCCTCCATCGAAAATGCGGCCGCCGCGGCCGGGATTCGATCCCGCGACCTTCTGTCCACATTTTCGGCTGGGAGGTTTGCTTGTCACTGTAAAACGGCTTCTTGAATGCTGCGTCCAGTATCAGGATTTGCTTAAATCTTTCTTTCTTTTTTTTACACACGAAAGTGTTTTATGCCGGGGTCCACCAAGATTTTCATGACGTATTTCCTTCACGGAATCTCGTCAGCAAAATAAACGCCATCAAATGGCAAAGAAAGAAAACTATAGGAAAAAGTTCCGTGATAGGAGTCGAGCCCATGACCTCTCGGCCCGCGACGTTGGCTGGCGGGCGTTTCGCCCACTGAGCTGCCGCCAAACACATAACAGAGGCTACATGAATGCGCCTTTTATTATTGCGATAGCAATTATATGGACAGTCTCGGCTGGATTTTGCCGTCGCCGTCATGCACCGTATATGTATAAGCATGTATATATATATATATATATATATATATATATATATATAAAGCCCCTAAGGAAAATAATTCAGAAAAATGCTTCCGAAGCGCGGAATCGAACCAGGGACCTCTTGCTCCGCGGCGAGTGGCGCTAACCGCTACGCCACGAAACGCAGATCCTCCACGTAGCTAACGGCGTGCGTTATATCACACCCTTTACCGCTGGACGGACTCAGAGACGGCCGGCGCTTATAAGCGTTTCTTACCAGTGAGATGGCGCTAGGAGCACGACGGGCGCATTTCGCTCGCTCCTTCTTATATTTGCGCAGGGAGAACCTTGCCCTTCCGCTGTCTGCTCGCGCGGTTTTCTCGTGGTCAGGGGAAGAGAGTTGTTTCAAGCTTTCACCGTGGTGTCCGCGCTCATGTTACGGAGCGTACCAAAGTCACCCGAGCTCAAAAGACGCAGCTAAACGAACAAACAGAAGATGAGCGCGAACTATCAAGTGTCACAGCTCGACACTTAAAGCACGTTAGTTTCCTTCGCTGCTTCGGCCGCCTTTGCAACAGGAGCGCTGTTCAAACTGAGAGTATCCATTGGCGAGCCTCACTTCGTATAGCATTAGTTTCTTGCTATTGCACTCATTGCTTCGCCCTTGCGGCGAAACTGTGACTTTTTTTTTCACACCTTCCTCTCACAGTGCTCTTTCATGGATGGATGGATAGATGCCATGAGCGTCCCCTTTATAACAGGGTGGGGACATGTATGCCGCCAGGCTCGAAAAACAAAACAAAAAAACACGTGACCGTTCCATTCGGCGCGTTTCCAATAGAAGTGTAAAATTGGTGTTAAACGAAGCGCAAGCCTCGCTCATAGCATCCATCTATATCGAAAAATAACTCTCCGATGCTCGCCTAGCTGTCGCACCGCGTTCCCCGCTCGCCCTGTGAGAATTAACTGCCAGGCCAGAGGGAAGACAACGCGCGTAGCATTTCTCTTCGCGTTTCACAACGCTTTGGAGGAGTGCATATTGAGTATCAGTGTTTATTATGTGCTTGTTGATTCCTTATTTGCGTGGGATTCATCATATGCGGGGTCCACGTATATGTTAAGGACTTCAGCTACCGCAAGGGTTAAATCATGATCAAGGGCGTTAGTCGTCGGTACGGAGATGCGCCACTAGGCGTCAACGTGAGTGCGTCCACATCAGGCGTTGCTACATCTACCAAACAACAATGGACATTATACAAGCTCTGATATACCATTGCACTATAAACAATAAACTACTTCTGACTTATGTAACGGCACGTTTGACTTTGGTGTTATACCGACTCCTATGACAGACGGACCAACCATCTTTTTGTTACGAGCATTACCATAGCGTAAGTCGTTTCTGCGAATACCGGCCTTGGAGCTTCATGGAGCGGTATCTATGCTATTAGTCGGCAGTAATACAGTGTATGCCTGAACTATCAAGCCGGAGCGACAACGAGCAGCCTTCGTTAAACGTGATTACACAGCGTCGGGAGATGCAAGTCACAAATCTTGTCTTTGCGAATCGCGATGCTACGGTTACTTGCTCGAACTAATCAATTTTGGATCATCCTACTCATATAATGTTCTTGTGTCCTTTTCCTTGCTACACGCAAAAGTACAGAGTGGCAAGACGCATCTTCTGCGCGCCATACCCGAGTCAGGACAGAAAACAAGCTGTGGAATAGTGCCAGTTACAAACTCCTACCCCAACCGTTCGCACCTCTACAGGAGCTACGCACGCTTATACCCGAAAAAACAAATGAGAACTATGCAAAACATAAAAGGCTTCGTACAAACATGTACTCTGGGAAAGTCCCAATATATAAAGAAGTTATCGTCAGGCCCTCCGAGAGCGGTGGCGCATAGTGCTGCCCATCTCGGAGGTCGAAGAGCAAAAATAGGCTATCCAGCAGGCCAGAGTGGCTATAGGGAGACGAGAACTCCTGGCCTCTACCGGTGCGGTCTATAGCTCAGACCCCAAAGCAGCCGGATCTTGTAATAACATTTATTCACTCACTCACTCACTCACTCACTCACTCACTCACTCACTCACTCACTCACTCACTCACTCACTCACTCACTCACTCACTCACTCACTCACTCACTCACTCACTCACTCACTCACTCACTCACTCACTCACTCACTCACTCACTCACTCACTCACTCACTCATCAAAGATATGGCAAAATCGAAAGTTATCCATTGTACATAAACAATTCGGGACCGGGGTTATAAATGGTGGTAATTATAATAAAGAAATGATCAGCAAAATTTTTCTCACGTAATACTTTTATTCGTGACTGTACCTCGAAGTTTGATTCCAGCCACTGCTATGAAGCTTCTTCGATAAATGCAACGACTTATTCTAGAATACTCCACTTCTAATCATTATATTTGGTTTTCGTCGTATCATGCTGCATTAAAGCATCCCTTAAGCGTCGCGCAAAGTTCCTGCCTCCGCAGTATTTCGTGCGATGTTACTCTGCAGCTTTCCGTTCGTTTCACATCAGTAGCCAGCATTGTTTAGAGGGCAACATTTTTCGCAGAGTGGGGTATTTTGAAGGTAGGTTATATTGAGCGTACAACTCGGCCTGAAATTTCAACCTTTTTTTCTGTTATGCTGATTTTGTGCTTCTCAGTGTAGAGCGCGCTCAGAGTTATGACGCGCTTAAGCTTGCGCGGCACTTGCGGGCGTTTGGCCTATGATTAATTATTTTACGCTTGCAACGCCTAATTAATGGTCCCCGTT
Organism: Rhipicephalus sanguineus; assembly: GCF_013339695.2. NCBI lineage: Eukaryota > Metazoa > Arthropoda > Arachnida > Ixodida > Ixodidae > Rhipicephalus > Rhipicephalus sanguineus. The sequence continues at coordinate 94,844,172 of NC_051181.1, forward strand.
GTAATCCAACGCTACATTCGATGTTTTTCGGGTCGTTACTCCTCGCGCGTGATTATTATCTTTTCATTTTTAAAGATGAGTTCGCAAGCGCGATGAAGAGTGATCGAGCTCGATATTTCTCGTGTTTGCACTCCCCGCAGTGATTACTTTATTTGGTTGCTAAGTTCTGTATGTCGCTGCTTCACAAACACCCCCCCCCCTTTCCCCCTCGCCTGCTCTTTCATATTTCGCGCACGTCAAAGTCGTTGTGGGTACTCCATTTTGCTACCGCGACAGGGAGTAAACGCAGAAAAAGGCCCGGAATCGCAAGCTGTGTTTTGGAAATTTTTTATAAAAATATAAATATGTATCGAAGTGAGAGAGCGCGAATCCGAGGTACTACTCCGCATAAGGTGTCTGCAAAGCTCAAACAGAAAGTCCAGGACTTTATTTTACCCCTCTTGAAATAAGGAAAATACATAAGCAAATCAAAATATTCCTAGGATTGCTCTGCAGTACATGGTGTGAAACCTTGCCTGTTTTCTCTTTCAGGAACGTTCCTCCATCCTGCGGAATTCTTCAGAGGTGACTTTTTGCAGCCAATTTTCGATCAATGTTACAGGCACCCGTAGCATAGGCACTGGAGTGTTGCCCTCCAGTGCCTATGCTATCGTCCTTGAGAGAAGTCATGCCGGGTACATTTAAGGCCGCATTTATATATGTACACTCATGTCATACGATTCATCACTGTGAACTGGGATCAAAGCTGCAACGCTCAAAAGGCTGATGCAAGGTGGGATCGCCAAGTGCTGTTAATGCCATGCGCATATGCACCGTTACGCCCTGATGGATTAGGCCAGATAGAAAAGTCACTTGACTTCAAAGCAGCGAGGATTATTTGTTCGCTGCTTTATTTCCTAATACATTTCTTGCTTCGAAAAGGATGTCTGGACTTCACACATAGGTTCATAATTTCGAGTTACTTGAGAATGATCTTTTGTGTTGGTGTTGGTGTTGTTGTAGTAGTTGTTGTTGATATTGCGCGAAGTCACTCGGCCGCCCTCCATAATAAAGCTTCTACATAAACGCTCAATTTATCATTTGCAGAGGTTCGCAACGGAAGTAAACTCGCATGATTACGTTCCACAAAATTACCTCGTTCCACAAGGGCCGCGGGTACCCGGGTTTGAATCCCGCCTCGAGAAGAAATTTTATTTCGCTTTATTTATTTCTTCTCCTCCTCCTCTCCACTTCTCTTCTCCTCGCTTTCTTCTTTCCCTCATCCAACGCGTTGCTAGGCGACGCATGGTGACGTCATCGCTCGGCGGGGTTTTTCTGCGAACACCGAACGTCACAGCCTCCGAAATAAACAGCTTCGCTCTTAAATATGCGAATACGGGAACCCTACAAAATGTTCGTAAGTGTTGTGCAGGATCCACTTAAAGAGTCCCTAAACCACCCCGAGATCAAAGAGGAGTGGGCGATTTCTGTCTCGCCTTCGCTGCCCTTCCTGCAGGTGCCATCTCCTTTCCGCCATTTATTCCTCCATATAACACATGGACAATGTCAGCACTATAGTGTTGAGGATACCAGGATTTCGCGCTTTCCTGCTCCACGTCGTAATCCCCGCTTGCGCAGCCGAAAACGCACACAACGAAGTGAAATAAGTTGATAATTGATTGTAGTGCGGGCTAAGGACAAGGACAAAAGAAAGACACATTCTACACCACACACGTGTCTTTCTTTTGCCCTTGTCCTCAGCCTGCGCTACCATCAGCTATCATGCTATACCAGCAAGTCCAAATTGCCACTCTCATCGAAATAAGCTGATCATGCACGTTAGTCACTCGATACAAGGCAGAACGGGCGTGTGACTGCATGACAAAGCAGGCTAGAAGACCATTTACAATTTTTCTCCCTCGTATATGAACCAATAAAGAGCTTATTAAAGACGACAGTCTTTCTTGGGGAACTTAAACGCAAATACTTTGGTCTGTCTGTCTGTCACCCGATTCAGCCACCCGGCCAAAGTTTAACCACTCGCGGAACGCCCAGCCATCTTGAACTGGTAACACCATTCATACTTGTGAGCATTGTCGATCAAAAAGCAAATGTTATGCATATCTGAAGCGCAACATCTATACGTAAGCATTAGGTGGTGTGTTCCTTTACTAGAAAATACGTAGATACGTAATTTTAAAGAGCCTAGTGTTTCTTAGGCTTCGCTGAAAATGCTATTGTTTTTTTGGCCGCGCTGCAAATGCGACGCTATGAGCAAGATGCGGCGATTCAACGTAGAGGAGGACTGATGTAGTGAGGCCGGCGGAAGACTATCGTCTTTCGATGACATTTGCCGTCAAGCACGCAGATACGCGGCCAATTTTTGCTTCATAATTTCACGTGAACAAACTACTGGCGCCACGAATTGTGCCGCAACGAAGGCAAACGTCAGGAGAGAATAACGCTGTCGTTCTTTGTATTTTCTGAGGTTTTTTGGGGTCCTTTAAGTCTTTTAGGGACCCTTCGATCTGAATACTCTCACCCGTGCAGTTATTATAGCCATGGTTTCCGTTTTATTGCATAATTATTAATGTCTTCCTTATCAAGACCAGTCTTCCTTTTTAAGATTAACATTTGTTTTTACTATTCAAGTTTGCGTTTCTTCACATAGAACTGTTATTCTTGCAGTTTTTAGAACTCAATCTTTTTTGCTCTTGAACGCAGTCAATTTCCTTCAAATTTTCCTTGCGCTTAATTGATGAGAGTATTTGCGCTTCAAGTTTCATTTTAATAGGTAAACTGGTGTTGGTCTCGAGGTAAGTCCCCTTCCTATAAAGTACACGCGTTCATATAGTATTTTCTCTTGTACGCAGCCGCAAGAAAATTGCAACAATCGCGGCAGAAGCTAAGGCACAGGGCTATATTGGCCAATCCTCGGCGCAGAAATCCACGTTCAAAGACCTGAAGTTGCCAGAGTGGGCCTAATCCGAAGTCTCCAGAGAGAGGGGTCCTACTGATCGGAGTAAGATTACGAAGAAAGCAGCTGTCGGGTGGGGGGATCAGAACGAGTGTGTCTTGTGAGAATTAAGAGCTTTTCGGGCTACGCGGATGCAGTTGGCGTGTGCAGGACCGGAAGTGTAGAGTTAATTGGTGCAAATGTAGCATCCATGATAGAGTTTACCAGTGATAAGATGTAAAAAAACACATACCACAAAAGAATAGGGTGTTTAAGCTCCCCTGACGGAAGCGTTGTGCACAAATTGAACAATCGGCTCCCAGTTGTTCACAAACTAAACGATATGTGAGCAAGGGGAACCGAAACATCTTTTTTTCTTATTCTTTTGTGGTCGCTGTTCGTGTTTTACATTTTGTCATGATGCTTCCCGGCCAGACGGTTTTCTATCAAAACGTCGACTTCAGAGTTTAGCAGTGTACCACGTCAGAAGCGGTACACTGCTAAACTCTAAAATGTCGAAAGAGGCAGTGTCACCCAACACTGCCTTCTTCGAAATTGTTGTTGCGCCACTGTAGCGAGAGAAAGTCCTACAAATGTAATTTCTCAGGAGTGGCTCTGAACCAACTTATTATCCGAATAGATCGCATCAAGTGGTCCGTACAGAACCTCATAAATTATAGCTGATTCATCTGGAATACATCGCCAAAGGAAGAATGTTTAGACAGACAAGTGTTAGAGGCAAGAAGTGCTCTTATTACTTCGCTATAATTAACTACGCTGACTGCTTCACTTGTCGTGGGCGCTCGCCATAGTGTACGATTAATCAGAAGCGATGGTGCCGATCCCTTTTCAATAGCAGCAGCACGGAAAGCCTGAGGAGTCCAATCAAGCAGGATTGTCCACATGTCCCCAGACACGCGTTCTTTACCACGAACCCCTTCCTACTCTGTCGGGAGCTATTGCTTATCCTATTTTTCCTAATTCCCATTCTTTTCCCTGTGTGCTACTTTTTGTTTTCATGACGACATCGTGACGACGCGCCAGTAGAGCCAAGAGATATCCCTTCGCTGTGTTGCAGTGGCCCCAGCTCTTAACGCGCAGGACTCTTGTTGCTTACTCTATCGGCTGCTGATGAGTGGAATGTGTGGTTAGTACGGGTATCGCTGCCTTCAATGAGGTTAGCTATCTCATTTCTCGGTCCCTAACGAAACTGCTACGCCGATCTGAGGGAAATATTTGGTACCCGTAGCCACTACGCGGATTCCCTAGCTAACAGTGTCATTTTTGCTGTGGATTGTTGTGACTTGACCTCGGCAGGACTTCGGTGAATTGCTGTGGCGTATCCGGTACGAAATAATACTCGTTCATGCCACTATCAGTGGAATCCCGTGAACTAACGCACCTGCGCGTCGCGGTAGATGGGCTGGTTTGAAAGATTGTCATCTCGGACTCCAACTCCATGAGCTGCTTCTGAAGCGCAGAGGTCCTGCTAGCCTTCGTCATTCTCCCTGGCTCGAATGAAAAAGATATTCATCGTTTCTGTTTAACAATGTTTACCTTGGTATGCACGGGTACATTGTGTAGTACATACAAGCAACAAACAGCCCGTACTGCCTTAGCTCATCCATGCGTATAGGCACAGAACGATTACAGTATGTAAGCCAAACTCTTCCAATATAATGGTCAGTTTGTGCGACTTCATGTGCTACAATAACCACATATAACCCAGTTCAAGTTTAGAGCACTCATTGTGCCCAGTTCCAGGCCTTTGTTATTATATCATCGGGGAAGAAAAATGGCGCTGACGTGTTATTCTTTTCGAAGAGGGCACATTTTTTGTTTTATCTCCTTTTCCTTTTCACTCCCTGGTTTTTTTCTTTTTCTTTTCTTCTATTTATTTCTTTCGTCCTTTGGTGCGTCTTTATATGTGTGTTCCTTTCGAATAAATTGTAGTTGGAAGGATGCGCTGCGTCTCCGTCCTCTCCTTTGTCTGTTGTCTAGTGTTCGCGCTAAATTTCATTATGAATGACTTGTTCCAACTCGCCCAACAAGCAACGTTGTTAAGCAACGTTGTGGTGCTTTGAAAGAGTTCTGAAGAAAAAGCAGTAAAAAGCAGCCACAATACGATGGTTTATAAAATGAAAGAGTAGTGCGTCAATCGTAGCTCACCGCTGCATTGGCTGCAGAGAACTTTATCCTGTTTCAACCGATTTGCCGTGTGATTGGATTCGTTACGTAGTATAGTAAGCAGGCGGCCATGCGTTTAACGAAGAAAGGGTTTTGCAGCCGGCTGGGCCGTTCCGGTGCGCCGCACATTGACTGTCGAGCGAGTGCAAGTAAAGGACAGGTCTAAGCTGCGTGGTCGACAGCGAAGATCGGGTCCTGTAAGTCCGAAGGCTGAAGGAGGCGCAGGCGTGACTTCGAGCGAAACGGATGGTATGACTTCTTCTCGGTGGAACCTTGGTGCGTGTCTGCGGCGGCCCATCTTGCGACGTGCCGGATCTCTCAGGACTTTCTCTAGCAAAAAAAAAAAAACAAACAAACCATACCGCGAAATAAACACAGGAAAATGCAGTAATTGCAGAAAAAAATTCCCACCCTACCCTTCGTCAAAGGCCGAGCCACGTCACAGACTCTAGTCGAAGCTTCTTTTGCTTCCAACATGACATGAATACCGTCTCTGTCACCTTGTGCCCGAGCAGATAAGCTCCCTTGAACAATCGAGTCTCAGAAATCTTAGTATAACACTTTGCGTATAACTACAACAGACAGTGAATGACGTAACTTTTAAATACCAGGCGTGTACGAGACATATGAAGCAGTGAGGTTTTTGCGTTTCGTACTCGAAGAATTGGCTTGGCGACTCTGGCGTTCCGCTGCTGAGCAGTAAAGCTTGTGTTCGATACCAGGTCACAGCGGCTGCAAATTGATGGGGTCGAAATGCACGAAGGCCGGCGTACTTGGATTTAGAAGAAGAAGAAGAAATAATAGAGAAGGAAAGGCAGGGAGGATAACTAGTATAGGACAGCCGGTTTGCTACCCTACACATGGAGACAGGTTAAGGGAGATTTAAAGATGGAGAGGAAAGAGAGAGAGAAAGATGGAAAGATAGCACATGACACTGCACACACAGAATCAGTCGGTCACTCTTGCGTGGCACGCGACGTTTCTGTCACAGCCGCTTGTCCAAGTTCGTTTAGGTGCACGTTGAAATACCCCGGGTCGTAAAAATTTTTTCCGTATAGTTCCAATGCAACAAGCCGCGTAAAAAAAAATTTTGACTTTCGGCATATAAAACCAAATCATTTGATCAACATGAATATTTATTTCGGCATGTCTCGACAAAAAATGTTGCTGTGCCTGAAATACTCGTAAGAGTAAACGGAAGCCATTATCTAACGAACACCTTCATAATAACAAATAGCGCCTCTTAACTCAAACAGAACACCGCATTCCAGTGATCTACGTCAAAAGTTTAATAGCTATGAATTCCTCTTGCTGTGCTCGCAACCTGACTTTGAAGGTCTGGGTTCCAGCCAACGTTGTTCTAGCAGTGCTTTAGGAACTGCTTACCGAAGTCTCATGAAACAACCTTAATAACTTTCATTAGTATGCAGTCATTCCTTTATGCAGCAATATAACCGCACAGTTCACCTACAGCCTTCGAAACACGTTGGTACTTTTTCAATAGTTGCAAACTCTATTCATCTAACACTCAACTTTTATAATCACAAAGAGTACAAGCAACGCATTAAAGCTTCCGCAGGGAAAGGGCGATGTCAAAAAAGCCTTGTTATTATGCATCTAATGGTCACGCCTTGATTTTCTGAGCACAAAGATAGAAAACTGCATGCGATGCGGTCTTTGCGGAATTCGATAAGGTACGCCATTCCACTTTGCGCTCTGTGCAGACTGCCTCATACCACGAGACGCCTTCGGGGTTGGAAAACGTTTGTCAAAAGGTATGAAAGCGTTCGCCTTGTTTGCAGGGATCTCAAGCACACAGCTAATATACACAAAAGTAAAGCGGAAGCGCTCTGGCGGGATTGGATAGCTCGAACAAATACCGCCCCCAGGGTATACGGTGCGCTGACGTTGGGGACTCTGCGATGAACCGATTTGTTCGCGACAGTTGCATCTATGCCCCGAAGCTTTGCCGCTTGTGTGATTCATGTGGGAACTCTCGAACATTGTTACTCCTTCGACGCGCTGTTTTGTAATACTGTTTAGTACCTCTCTCGAATATAAAACAATAGCCACTTAAGTCAGGCGTGCCGCTAGTGTAATGACTGCCTCGAGGCACGTCAGTTCACCTGATTTTGGGAAGTACGGAAAAGGGGTGGCACATTCGAAAAACACAAGTCTCCATTGTGGTGCCAGGTGCATTCTGTTCGTCGGTGAAATGACGGCAATATAAACGGGAAGAGATAAATGTGCGCGCCAAGGGAAATAAGTGGGGCCTGTGTTTACAAAAATGTTTCTCGCTTTAAAAAGTACCTGAGAGCACATCTCAGCCCTTACTGATGCTGGAATTATCATATTAGCAATGTCAGCCGGCAAATGGCAGAAGTCGCTTGCGAACAAAAAGATTTGCGAATTCGGACCCAGGTAATTTAATGATGCACGTGTGCGTTGAAAACGGTACAGTAAGCAAAACAAAAATGTGAGCCTTTCCACACTCTGAAAGCGGATGACCAGCAAAGCCGTTTAGCACCGGACACTGAGGTGACACAGCATTTAGAAGCATAATAGGTCGCACAACCTCCAACTAAATGCGATATCTCTGTCTAGAAATTCCCCTTTCAAATCAGCTTGTGCTCCTTTGATGTTTTCCACTTCAGTAGCATGGCACTTGAGTATTTTTGCCGCCTCCTCCGTCTCACGACATGCGTCGTCTTGTCTGGCTTCTGAGTTGGTGTATTCCGCCCGTGTGTGGCCTCCTACAATTTTAGCGAACCGGTGGTGGGTTGTCGGGTATGCCCAGTTTGTGTGGCGCAAGCATTTTCGTTGGCGCACAGGAAAAACACGCGGATATGTAATATGTGCGAAACTTGCTGTACACATGCGACTTCGTTTCTGGATGTCCTCTTTATTGCAGTGCATGATGAAAGCCAAGAGGTATAGAATGAACAAGTACATGACATACCTTATGACCTTAGAACACTGCGGACAACTTTCATTCACTCTATGGGAATGAAAGCGTCAACCACCAAGCGTCAACGTGGGTGCATTCACGTTAAACGGTGCTGTAGCTGCCAAACACCAGTAGACGTTGTGGAAGCTTTCTTATGTCAATGTACTACAAACATTCAACTACTTCTGTAAGGACATGTTTTACTTTCGTATTATACCGATTCCTATGACGAAGGAATGAACCATGTTTTTTTTTTTTAAACCTCCTTGGTACTTCCTACTAGAGGTGTGCACGGGCTCCGGGTAGCCCGAAAGCCCGACCTGGCCCGCGGGCCGGGCTCGGGCGGGCCGACGTATTTTCACCTCGGGCCCGCGCCGGGCTCGGGCTACTTGGAGTTTTATCGGGCCGGGCTCGGGCCCGGCGCAAAGCCCGACTCAAGCCCGAAATATAGAGAATGAGCGGGAATTGTTTTCGAGCACGCATACAGCGCCTTTTCCGCGACCGCCCTCTACCGCTTTTCCTTTCTATTGCAGTTGTTCAGCGAGTGGAGCGACAGCGGTGAGAATGTAGCAGTTACAAAAGATGAGCTCTCCGATTATCTCTCTATGGAATCGCCCTCCTGTCCATATAAAGTTTTAGTCTTCTGGAAAAAGAAGCAGCAGATATATCCCAAGCTTGCCGGGCTGGCAAAAAAGATATTAGCAATTCTGGTGACCAGTGCAAGCAGCGAACGTAACTTCAGTTCGGCTGGCTACATAATGCAAAAGCGCCGCACTTCATTGAAGCCTAAATCGTTGGACTGCTTGCTGTTTTTGCACGACAATTTGTACTCTGTGTAATACGGACTGTTTGTCGTGTGTCGTTTGATTATATTTGATATGCTCAATAAAATGCCACATTACCGGAAAACGATGTTTTGTTTTCGCAGCGAACCTTCAAAAAGCCGGGCCGGGCCGGGCCCGGGATTGTGTTTTCGTACGTCGGGCCGGGCCGGGCGGGCTCGCAGCCCTTTGCCGTCGGGCTCAGGCGGGCCTTCGACAAAGTCAGCGGGCCCGGGCCGGGCTCGGGCTCGGAAATACGGCACGTGCACAGCTCTACTTCCTACATCGCAAAATTCTGACTTATGGCGTAGTGGCCTCCTTGCATCTGTTCTTGCAGTAGTCGCCCTAACGGAGTTTAGAACGAGCTCTAGAAAGGCCGCTCTTCCAGATGCCGCTGTAACTGTGCTGCGTGTTCCACACAGGCCAGACGTATTTTTTTTTCTTTCGCTATCTCTCTCTGTCTGCAGTATGAATGCTGAATTCCCAATACTACTCTAATACAAGATCAGGACAAGAAAACCAAGAAGAGACATATGACGCACCAATGCTGAAAAAGAGCGAAGCAGAAAAAGGTAACAAATCCGAATGGAACAATCCCATGATGTGACACGATGCGAGAATCCAATAACGCCAACCTGCGAAGCTGCCGATGTTACAGGCCACCATGCGTTGTCACCAGAGAAGGCCTCCAACGAGCGCCGCCACATCGATGTTTCCATCGCCTCTGCTCCCTCGCTCCCTTGGACAGCACAGTTACATTTCTACACGTTTCCACTAGGCTTTATGTTTACGTCATATCTCTGTTTCTCTCCGTCGTCATCGTCTCCTAGGCTCTATTCCCTCATTTTTACCATGTTCCCAACCCAACGTCCTTCACAAAGCGATGCCTGGCGAAGTCCTTTTCATCACATTGTTCTTGTTCGTACTTCGGTATTTCGTTTAGTATCACTTCTTCCTTTTATGTACAGGCATTTACTTGCCCATTTCATTTCAGCAGTAAGATATAAGAAAAAATATCAGCTCAGAAAGGAGTCTCTCCGTGCCGCGAGTGCTTTTCCTTAAGGGATCGTTATTGCGATTTTTTTCTCTCTTAGCACACGTGCGTCGCAGTTCTTTATCTTCACCTCTCTGTCATGCCTCATAAAGGGAGACGTAGATCGGGAGACGCAGGCATCAATGCGTGAGCAAAGGGCTCTTTCATCGCAGGCACGCGCCGGAGTGTTCTCAAACTAAGGAGGAACCATGCACGAAAACGAGAACACATGAAAGCACTGAGAGACAAAACAGCAGCAGGAAAAAGGACAAGGACGCACGATGTCAGACTGCACTGCATTATCTAGAATAGTTTTCATATCGTGGCACATGGCCGATATTGGCTTGCTACCACCGCTGCCAAAAGAAGACTGAAGAAAGGGCATGAAGATTAAGGTGCCCCGCTCCGTTATGTACTGGGAGGACAAATTGGACAGCTATGACATTTCAGTTCGGACTAATTGGAAGGAATGTGGTTGCGCAAGGCATTCAATATCTAGGGGGGAAAAAAAACTCCCAGAGCCCCTTATGCACTCGCCTAAGACGAATGGAAGGCGAAAGCCATGTTCTTCTTATGAGTCGACGTATTTTTACATGTATTGATCTTGCCTCGCCGCTCTCCGATAGCTTTCTGCACCTAACGTGGTTTTGCGCTGCCTCCAAGATCGAAGGCACCTCACCTAGTTTTGCACTGCCTCCGTGATCGGCCGACCTTCGACCAAGCAGCGATGTCAGGTGGTGACGTCATCGCGTGACGTTACCTCATGTGACGTCATAACGTCATGGTGATATGGTCATCGTGCCTTTTCTGCTTGGGCCAAAGTATTGGGCTGCGGTATTTCTAAATAAAATAAAAATATGGTGACGTCAGACGTGATGATGATTTTTCGTATTAGTCGTGTTGACACCGCCGACGGGAGACGCGGGAAAATTATCGCGTTTGATGGGGCATCCAACGCTTTCGCCTTAACAACCGATGGCTTACTGCACTTGCCCAATGATTGTCAATGGAAAGGATTGCGTCGTCGATGACAGAAGAGGGAATCGAGTGGTCCTCTCGGAGGCGAAATACAGCGGTAAATTGAGGTCTCTGAGCAATGTACTTCTCTTGCAGCGGACAGTAAATAGTTTGTTGTTATTGTTGGTGCTCTTCTTTCACCAGCGATTCGACATTCCGATAACCATCTGTATGCTGATTCTTATTGCGCACAGTGTTCGTGACTTCGCTGACCTTCAAGGGGCATTTCTTTTCACTCTCCAACTAATGAAAAGAGTGTAAAGTAAACTTAAATGACCCAGAATTATGACAATAGTTTTGCGCGATAAACATATAATGCCCACTTTTCCTAGACTCTTCGTGATGCTCAATTTTCTTGAGTTCCTTTACACTCTATTTCCCGTCTGAAATGATGCGGCTGATTTACTATGACTAATCATTTCTACAGCCTTGCCTAAATTCTCTATAATACTCGTCCGCTTCGTGAATTTTTTATCTCAAATGTACACGAGAAGTCGCGCTTGCGCTTTCTACTGTGGTACCGTTTCCCCTATAATATCTTCGTACACCTTGCTACCCGACCTTTATAAACGTTTCGTTATTAACTTGAATTGAATTCTGTCGAAGAGTATCGTATTCAAATATTTACAGCTTGATCACACTACCCACCCTTAAAAAAGAGGAAGCGATACTTCCAGTCTCTCGTCTCGTATTTTGATATTCCTAGCTTCCAAAGATCCGTTTGTTCGCTCGATCACTGAAGGTTTCCTGTCGGGTAACGGTTCAGCGTTATTTTTTGACGTCACCTTCCTCTGTACAAATATCTCTTTTTGTCAACTTTTGTCGAAACCCAGTGATTCCTTACACAGCGCCGCAGCTCCTTTACTCTCGGAAATAAGAGCGAGCAGGGCCGGAAAATTCCGTGGCTATTTTTTTCTTGTATCTTCTTTATTCTACTTTATTTTTGCGAACGTTTCCTCCTGAGAGTTCATTGAAAGCGCACCCGGAAGTGCTCGGGTGTGACTTAAAATACAGCGTTTACCAATACCAGAGGCGCTCAACGCACGGGGTGTCTTGGCAAGTACATAGGAGGCAGAGAGTTTGGATTTTACACAATACTTTTTTGGCATATATCTTTCGAGGGCAAGTGTGGGTGAGCTCCTTTTCGTCAAGGTCGTAGTATTCTCAATGCTGTTTTCATCCTGTACTCATGTTGGAGGCCTTAAAAGTACGTTCCTTCCGGGCTCGTGCGTTCATGATTCATTCGTTCTTGATTCTTGGTACATCCCATCTCCTCCACTTCAGATGCTTCCCACTTTTCTCGCGCGCTTCATAACTTAACTAAGCCGATACTGCGATGTCAGTTTAAAAAAAATTGGCAGATCCCACGCAGTGTGGGAATCGATGTAATGCGAAGCAGCCAGCAAAGAGCTGCATACATCGTCTTGTTTGTCATTGAGGCTAATGAAGTCATTCATGTCATGACATCTAGTTCGCCATATATCGCGAGATTGTCATACCTGCATGCGTGTACAATCTGGTATATGCCATGCTAATGAAACAAATATTCTGCTACATATGTAGGATGCGTGACCTGCTTATTTATGTTCGGCACTCCTGTCATGCCATACCGATTTAGGTATATATCCAGTTAACAAAATGGCGGCGAGTGCAACACGAGCGTGGCGCCTAAATCATACCTACATGACATGCATGTCATGATTTTCGTGTTACCACCTGTTATTTATGTTCGCCACACAGACGTCGCGCAATACCAATTTTGGTCGATATCAAGCTAGCGAAACGGCCGCCAGCGCACCATGATCGTGGCACGTAAGTCATGCTGTACATGACATATGTGTTATGATTTTCATGTTAACTCCTGTTATTTGTGTTCAAAACAGTCACGTCGCGCAATACCAATTTTGGTATATATCAAGCTAGCGAAACGGCCGCCAGCACACCATGAGTATGGCACATAAGTCATACTGTGCATGACATGCGTGTCACGATTTTCATGTTACCACCCGTTATTTGTGTTCGTCACACAGTCACGTCGCGCGATACCAATTTTGGTATATATCAAGATAGCGAAACGGCCGCGAGCGCACCAAGAGCGTGGCATGTAAATCATGCTGTACATGACATGCGTGTCATGATTTTCATGTTAATTCCTGTTATTTGTGTTCGTGACACAGTCACGTCGCGAGATACAAATTTTGGTGTATATCAAGCTAGCGAAACGGCCGCCAGCGCACCATGAGCGTGGCACGTAAGTCATGCTGTACATGGCATGCGTGTCATGATTTTCATGTTAACTCTTGTTACTTAGGTTCCGAACACAGTCACGTGACGAGATACCAATTTTGGTGTATATCAAGCTAGTGAAGCGACCGCCGGCGCACCATGAGCGTGGCACGTAAGTCATGCTGTGTATGACATGCGTGTCATGATTTGCGCGTTAGGACCTGTCAGTTATGTTCGTAATACACTCTTGTCACGCCATACCAATTTTGGTATATAGCAAACTAACGAAACGGCCGCAAGAGCACCAAAACAGTGTCATGTAAATCATGTCGTTCATGACATGGATATCATTATTTTCATGTTATAACCTTTCGTTTATGTTTGTCATCAAGTCATATTTCGCCACACCAATTTTCGTGTAAATCCTATGAACGAAACGGCCACGAGAGCACAAAGTCGTAGGCGGCTAGATAGATAGATAGATAGATAGATAGATAGATAGATAGATAGATAGATAGATAGATAGATAGATAGATAGATAGATAGATAGATAGATAGATAGATAGATAGACAGACAGACAGACAGACAGACAGACAGACAGACAGACAGACAGACAGACAGACAGACAGATAGATAGATAGATAGATAGATAGATAGATAGATAGATAGATAGATAGATAGATAGATAGATAGATAGATAGATAGATAGATAGATAGATAGATAGATAGATAGATAGATAGATAGATAGATAGATAGATAGATAGATAGATATGTAGCGCCACCGACATCGACGGGATTGGACAGTGAAGAAAGAAGAGGTCAGACGTGACCTCGTGCGGCGCGGCAGCAAGGATGCCGCGAGAGGCGCAGAAAAAAATAAAGAAAAAGTTAGTTGATTTTAGGCTTCTGCGCTAGAAGGACGTGTAGAGTCGTTTCCTCATGTGTGCTCCACAAATTGGTGACCCGGACGTTTGGATCAAGTAGCAACTTGTGCCTGATCATAACGTGCAACACGAAACAAAAAGACGTGGAGCCATGTCAACCACCGGCAACGAACGCCAGCAAGCCTCGACCAACTCGGCCAACGCCGAGACCTCTTCAACCGCTGCGGTTATTTCGAACACCATCCGCCTGCCAGAGTTCTGGGAACGTAATCCCTCGGCGTGATTCATCCAAGCAGAGGCCCGTTTTGAACTCTCGCGGATTACGTCCCAGACTAGCAAGTACTCGCAAGGCTCGTTTTGATGTTTCGGTGGTAGCTTGCTGCAATGTCAACATCGTCGTACGGTCGTCGTGTGAGGTGGCCCTTCTCCTTGAGAAGCAGCGATGTGAGTCGCTGCTGTTTTCCTTAAATGTTGCACGAAAGCAAGAGGACACGTTATAGAGATGCGCCTCGTGGAATAACCCTAACATAACGCAGTTTCCAATGTGCGACGTATTTGCCTAGGTACCGTACGCTTCCGGGCGCCCCCTCGAGATCACAGCATATACTGCTGTCACGGTTAAACATAAGATTGCGAAAAAAGAGTCACGAAACGCTTTTATGCCTTCCTTATCTCACACAAGACAATTATACATTTGGCATGTTGTCATTCATCTACTTTGTAATTCTTTTTCGCAAGTTTACCTGCGTGCACGCAGTAGTTTTCAATCGAGCAACCGTGACACTTTGTCGCGAACATGTGGGTGCTCCCGTCGCGACGCGACAAGCGCGACGGAGCCAGTTTGTCGCTGTCGCTCGTCGCCGTCGCTCGAAAATCGCGTGCATGCGGTTGGGCTTTTCCGACGTAATCAAGGCTGCTATACTGGACCGCACGGCTATGTCGGAACGCACACGGTTGCAACAGCTACTCTCAATCGAACAACTCGGAAATCAGCGGCCAAGCCAGCTACTGCGTCGATTCCTTATCCTGCTCGGCCCACGCGTTTCCTCCACGGACAGCACCTTCGTCCGTGAGCTATTCCTTCAGCGCTTGCCCACCCAAGTCCAGATGGTGCTGGCAACTGCTTCAACCCAGAATTTGTCAGAGCTCGCTTCATTGGCTGACAAGGTTGTGGAAGTTGCCAATCCACTTCCAGTGGTTGCAGCTGCAATTCCGGCTTCAGCATCGCACGCCGTCAGCCCCTCACTGACAAAGCGGTCCCAGCCAGCATCAACATCATTTCCCCGTCGCTGAGTAATGCGATAGACTGGAGAAGCTTCTGGTTGCCACTACACGTAGGAGCGCTTCCCCTCCTTCACGTCGACGTCGCCGTTCTCCATCTTATCGACGCTGCCCATCCATCGAGAGCCAGCGCAACAGTGAATCACAGCAGTCTGACATCTGCTGGTACCACCACCGTTTTGGCGCTCGCGCGCGTCGCTGCCTCCTCCGTTGCACCTGGTCGGAAAACCGGCGACGAGCGGTCACGGGCCCACCCCATGTCGCCTCTTCTATGTCATCGAAAGGTCACTGGGCAACGCTTCCTAAGTGACACAGGCGCACAGGTCAGCATTCTACCTGCCACACGAATGGATCACACCGCTACTGCCATGCTGTACTTGCAAGCTGTGAATGGAACGCGGATGCCAGTATTTCGACAACGGTCGCTCACACTCAACCTGGGACTACGAAGACCGTTCCGCTGGCTGTTCATGGTCGCCGACGTTCCTTCTGCCATTATCGGTGCTGATTTCCTCACCGACCATGGCCTCATTGTCGACGTCAAGCGACAACGTCTCCTAGACGCGACAACTTACCTCTCTGTGAAAGGCATTGCTGCGCCGGGAACCACAGATTTAGCCCTCATCTTGTGCTACGGTTTCCAATGAACCCTTCGCGGCTTTGCTACGAGAATTCCCTGACATCATCGCACCACCTAATTAGATAAAAAACCAGTGTGCCACGACGTACGTCATCACATCGTTACTGTCAGACCTCCTGCTTTCTTCCGGCCACGTCGACTTGCTCCGGACAAGCTCAGGGTTGCACGTGCAGAATTTGCAACATATACTGGAATTGGGAATTGTTCGCCCGTCCGCAAGTAACTGGGCAGCTCCACTCCACATGGTGCCCAAGAAATCGAGTTACTGGAGGCCATGCGGAGACTACCTATCTCTGAACACTAAGACAATTCCGGATAGGTACCCCTTACCCAACATACAGGATTTCACTGCCGCTCTGCACGGCGCCAACATCTTTTCGAAGATTGACCTTTTCCGCGCCTACCACCAAATTCCCATGGCCGAATCAGACATACCCAAGACGGCTATTACAACACCATTCGGACTCTTCGAGTTTTTGCGAATGCCCTTTGGTCTCAGGAATGCCGCTCAATCCTTTCAACGTTTCAGTGACACAGTCACGCGTGGTCTGCTCTTTGTTTTCGCCTACGTCGACAACTTGTTGGTGGCCAGCAAATCTGTGGAAGAGCATTTACAACACCTTCGTTGTCTGCTACAACGACTACCTGACCACGGCATCGTCATCAACGCCTCGAAAAGCGAGTTTGGTGTCACTAGCTTGGTCTTTCTGGGACATCACCTGGACACCAGTGACATCCGCCCATTTTCAGCAAACATCGAAGCAGTCCAGAGCTTCCCTAGGCCCACAACAATCACGAAGCTTCGGCAATTCCTCGGCATGGTTAACTTTACCGCCGCCTTATCAAGAACTGTGCCAATATAGTGGCACCTTTGGACCGTCTGCTTACCAGCAGGAACAATACGTCCTTGCTCCCTTGGGACTCCACTGCCGAAGACGCCTTTATCAAGATCAAGGGCGCGCTCGCCAACGCTGCCTTTCTTGCGCACTTTAACTCCACGGCATCCCTAGCTCCCATGAGTGACGCGTCTAGCACAGCCGTGGGAGCGGTTCTCCAGCAGCGTGTTGACAACTCATGGCAACCATTAGCCTTTTTCTCCAAGAAACTCAGCCCAACACAAGCTCGTTACAGCACCTTCGGTCGAGAGTTACTTGGAATTTACCTCGCCATCCGACACTTTCGCCATATCGTCGAAGGTCGACCATTTACAATTTTCACGGACCACAAGCCTTTCACATATGCGCTTTGCAGAGAGTCGTCGACGCACACACCACGAGAAATCCGCCATCTCTTGTTTATATCGGAATTCTCCACCGACATCCGACACGTCAGCGGCGACCAGAACATACCTGCTGACACTCTCAGCCGGGTGGACGCCGTGACAGCACCTGCAACTCCTGCGCCACTCGATGTGCAGACGCTCGCAGGACACCAAGCTAATGATCCCGAGCTCATATAACTGCGCTCATCTAAAACAGCACTGCGATTGGACTATATCCTGCTTGATGGCGCCAACCTTGTCTGTGACACTTCAGGCACACCAAGACCATTTGTACCCAGCACGTTAGGCAAGCAGAATTTCGACATGCTGCACCAGCTCGCTCACGCCGGCGTTCGTGCCTCGCAACGCCTTGTTTCATCGCGTTACGTATGGCCCCGGATGAACGCAGACGTACGCGACTGGGTACGTGCATGTACACCCTGCCAACGTGCCAAAGTCCACAGGTACCCTGTTCCCCCAACACGCCAGTTTCTCCATCCTGACCATCGATTCGACATTGCTCACATCGACAACGTCGAACCACTACCACCGTGTGATGGATTTCGCTACCTGCTCACAGCTGTCGACAGATTTACTCGATGGCCAGAAGCGATCCCGCTTCCAGACAGCTCTGCTGCAACGGTAGCAGCAGCATTTGTCACAACATGGGTTGCCCGCTTCGGATGCCCTAGCAAGATCGTGACTGACAGAGGACAGCAATTCGAGTCTGCCCTCTTTCACGAACTCCTACGCTTGCTTGGCACGAATCGTCTTCGCACGGCTGCCTAACACCCCCAGACCAATGGCCTCGTGAAGCGCTTCCATCGACAGCTCAAGGAAGCACTGATTGCCCATGGCACGCCATCGCAATGCGTTCAACGTCTGCCACTGGAACTTCTGGATATCCGGTGCGCCTTGAAATCGGACTTCGGGTGCTCCAGCGCGGAGCTCGTCTACGGCACTCCCCTCCGTCTGCCCAGCGACTTCTTCTCATCAGAACCACCCTCAGCAAATCTGTCCACTCACGAATACGTACACCTTCTTCGGGACCTCTTGCGGGATCTTAAATCCTATCCGACACGTTCTCTTCCAGAACGCACATCGTACATTACATCCGAACTGACCAATGCAAGCCACGCTTTCGTGCACTTTGGACCTATTCGGCCTGCTCTCCACCCACACTACCTCGGGCCCTTTCCGGTACTGGAGAAACACGAGTCGACATATGTCGTGGATGTTCATGGCAAACCTGACACCATCGCACTGGAGCGCCTGAAGCCAGCCTACTGTGAGACGACTCCCACAGTCGGCTGGCTCATTCCATTTTGACATGTCTCCATTCCTGTCGCTGCAGGCACTACTTCAATCCGCAGAGTATCCTAGCACTGCTGATTTCGTTCGGAGATCATGCTGCTCTCTAGGGGAAGGAGCTATGTAGCGCCACCGACATCGACGGGATTGGACAGTGAAGGAAGAAGAGGTCGGACGTGACCTCGTGCGGCGCGGCAGCAAGGCTGGCGCGAGGGGCGCAGAAAAAATAATAAAGTTAGTTGGTTTTAGGTTTCGGCTCTAGGAGTCGAGTCGTTTCCTTATGTGTGCTCCATAGATAGATAGATAGATAGATAGATAGATAGATAGATAGATAGATAGATAGATAGATAGATAGATAGATAGATAGATAGATAGATAGATAGATAGATAGATAGATAGATAGATAGATAGATAGATAGATAGATAGATAGATAGATAGATAGATAGATAGATAGATAGATAGATAGATAGATAGATAGATAGATACGCTCAAAGTCGCAGAAGTTCGCTAAGAAATGCTTCGCATTTAATAGTAATGCTGTGGTTACTGATTAGATGGCAATGGATATAGCTTATAGCTAGTGCATCATCATATCACATCTGGGGTTTAACGTCCCAAAACTACGATATGATTATGAGAGACGCCGTAGTGGAGGTCTCCGGAAATTTCGACCACCTGGGGTTCTTTAACGTGCACCTAAATCTAAGTACACGGGCCTCAACATTTTCGCCTCCATCGAAGCTTATAGCTAGTGGTTCTGCGAGGTAGAAAAATACTCATTGGTGAAGTTTGTGTCTTTTGCATCCAGGGGCGTAGCCAGAAATTTTTTACGGGGGGGGGGGGGGGGTTCAACCATACTTTATGTAGGTTCGTGCGTGCGTTTGTATGTGTGCGTGTATATATACGCAAGCAAAATTGAAAAATTTCTGGGGGGGTTTGAACCCCCCCTTGGCTACGCCCCTGTTTGCATCCTATTATTAGTCGAGAAAACTGCCTTTTGCACCTACTAAAAGAAAAAAATGTGCGCAGTTTGCACTGGTGGTGTAAGACTGAAACCAACAGCGGAGGTAGAGTTTGGACTGCCGAGGTAGAAGCTGCCCTACCAAGTCCGTGTACCTGGCCCGCTTAAACGACATGGCTTTGGCGGGGACATGCCAGTGTAGCGTGATTTGGGTGGGAACACTTCAGGTGACTAGTGTTACTTGATTTTGGCGGGAACATATCCCGTGACACTACGCCCGAAAAGAACGCACAGGCATGCACAGGGTAAGCGTGAACCAACAACTGTCGCAACTGTTACGTATTTGTGCTTGAGCAACGCCCAATAAAGAAGGGCGTACGACAGGGTGACACGATCTCTCCAATGCTATTCACCGCGTGTTTACAGGAGGTTTTCAGGGCCCTAGATTGGGAAGAATTAGGGATAAGAGTTAATGGAGAGTATCTCAGTAGCCTGCGATTCGCTGATGACATTGCATTGATGAGTAACGCGGGAGACGAATTACAGCTCATGATTACTGAACTGGATACGGAAAGTAGAAGAGTAGGTCTGAAAATTAATATGCATAAAACTAAAGTAATGTGGAACAATCTTGGCAGAGAACAGCGCTTTGCGATAGGTGGCGAGACGCTGGAAGTTGTAAAGGAGTACGTCTACTTAGGACAGGTAGTAACCGCGGAGCCGAACCATGAGAGCGAAATAACTAGAAGAATAAGGATGGGATGGGGCTCATTCGGCAAGCATTATCAAATCATGAATGGTAGTCTACCACTATCTCTCAAGAGGAAGGTATATAACAGCTGCATCTTACCGGTACTTACCTACGGAGCAGAAATCTGGAGACTTACAAAAAGGGTTCAACTTAAATTGAGGACGACGCAGCGAGCGATGGAAAGGAAAATGATAGGTGTAACCTTAAGAGACAGGAAGAGAGCAGAGTGGGTCATGGAACAAACGAGGGTTAAGGATATCATAGTTGAAATTAAGAAGAAGAAATGGATATGGGCCGGGCACGTAGCACGTCGGCAGGATAACCGGTGGTCATTAAGGGTAACTGACTGGATTCCAAGAGAGGGCAAACGCGTGAGGGGAAGACAGAAAATTAGGTGGGTAGATGAGATTAAGAAGTTTGTAGGTATAACGTGGCAGCAGAAAGCACAGGACAGGGTTGATTGGCGGAACATGGGAGAGGCCTTTGCCCTGCAGTGGGCGTAGACAGGCTGATGATGATGATGATGATGATGATGATGATGATGTCCCGTGACTAGTATTACGGGATTTTGCCGAATACATGTATCCTGACTAGTGTTACGTGATTTCGGCAGAACATGTCACGTGACTGGCGATTCTGGCGGGAACATGTCGCTCGACAAGCGTTAGGCGATTTTGGCGAGAACATTGTACGTGACTAGTGTAACCTGATTTGACGTCACGTTGCTAGTGTTACGTGATTCTACGTCACGTTACTAATGGTACATGGTTTTGGCAAGGACATGTCGCGCGACCAGTGTTACGAGATTTTACGTCAGGTGACTAGTGTCACGTGAATTTGGCGAAGACTTCTCACGTGACTAGTGTGGCGTGCTTTTGGAGGGAAGGCGTCACGTGACTAGTGTTACGTGATCTTACGTCACATGACTAATGTTACGCGAATTTGGCGGGAAAGTGTCACGTGACCAGTGTTACGCAATTTTACGTCACGTTACCCACCTCTTCATCTTTCCTTCTTTTTCTTTCTCTATTTCTCGCTTCCTCTTTCTTTCTTTCCTTCTCTCTGTCTGTTCTCGTTATCTAACCTATCGGAGTTCCCGCATTCAACGCCAGGCAAATCGACGCACATGTTTGGAGAGAGAAGCAGAAGAGGACGAGGAGAGCGCGTACCGGACCATGATCATGATAATTTCTGTTCGCTCTACAGGGCGCAATTAAAAGCTTAAACAGCTGCGCTTTTAAAAGAGAAAACTGCATTTTGCAGCCCATTAAAAGCTCAGAAAATTGCCATTTGTACCTATAAAAAGAAAAAGAGAAAACCTGCCTTTTGCAACCTATCAAAAGCTGAAAAAATTGCTTTTTAATGCTAACTTTGTCTTAGTTGTATGTCCTATTTCTTTACACATACTTCTATGGTCGTTTGGATGTGTGAACGTGTTGCTATCAGCCTCACGTGCTACCGGGCTAAGTGCGTTGTTCCAATTTGATTCATAAGGAGAAAACAACCGCGACCGTCATGAATTAACTCCAGTTGTGCATTTCCTTTTTTCTTTTTGAATTTTCTCCTACGTCGCATTTCGTTCTTCTGGCCACCTAAACGTCTTAGATATTATCCTAATTGTACGCCCTCTGCAATCTAAAGGTAAGAGTACATGTATGGAAACACTCCCTCATGGCGAAACAAAAAGAGTGCTTGGGGTATTTCCAGTGGTAAATTATTCACCAGCAAAAAAAAATGTGTTTTTCAAAGATGTTTCTTCCTATTTTACTCTGGAGCTAAATGTAGGCCTGTCCTCGCTGCACTGTGTTTACTCCGTGTGCCTCTGCGAGGACGTCTCTGTTGCCGTTAACGTTTCTTAGTGAATTGGACTTCGGAATACCAGCCCTATGAAGCCAAGCGCGCCTTTCAGACCCCGGTTGAACGTCTCGGGCTGGGATCGAATGCGCCACCTCTTTCTGACCTACTCCTCCTTCGGCACAAGCTTGCCAGAAGACGCGACACTTCGAAAGAAATATAACACGTCCATAGGTTGCCAGAAGAACGGTGAAGAAATATAACACGTCCATTAACATTGCCAGAAGAACGGTGCTGCGTTCAAGAAGTGCAGTTATGCATTGCGTCAACCTAGCACGTCCTATTTCAGACAGAAGTATAGTAACTTCCCTACCCTGTGCACCCCTCTCGCCCCACTCTATCGTCACCTTGTTTCGACGCCGAAGGATTTAGCAGCCGAGGCGTCGAGTACAGATTGCGCAGTTCAGAGGTGACACCTCCTCTTCTGCTCCGTAGACCAGCGACGTACGAGTGCATTTCTGAAGACAAGACCGTACCAGGGCACATGGACACTGAAGCATGGCCGGCATTACAAAAGTTGCAGCCAGAGCCACAGCCAAAGCCACGGCTAAATCCACAGTGACTCCAATGGTCGCAACAGACATTGACCAAGTCAGCGACAGCGCAGGTTCCACCGGACTTGCGCGAGAATGACCACAAGATTGCTGCGATGCTTCCATCTCTTCTGGACACCATACTCATGATTTTGAATACTCCACACCATACTGCCCATACTCCACTGCCCTGCAACTGCTGGAGGTTCTCGATCCAGCGTTTTCAGCGCCTCAGTAATCACCACGTTTCGTTCACGGCCTTCTCAAAAGCCGCGATTCTCCAGTTGAATATCAGAGCCCTGAAATCATGTAGGTCAGAGAAGCCCCGGCCTCAGTGACTGATTGTACATCTTTGTACGTGCAGTGCTCTCCTTCTTTCTTTTTTTCTCTTTGTATTCCCCATTCCCTTATCCCCAGTGCAGGGTAGCAGACCGGACGCTCGTCTGGTTAACCTCCCTGCCTTTCCTCCTCTTGATTTCTCTCTCTCTCTCTTTGAACTCTCTATTGGGTGAACTTGAGCCCAACCGAGCCAGCAAAACTCACAGGGTATTGACAGTGGTGAGCACCGTTTCGTCGCTTAGGTTGGGTTCATCGAACCACTGCATAATAAACGCGCGGGCTTCAGAAGATACGCGTGTCCATATAATCGTCGAAGCACGCCCCACTGGCTTTATATGAGTTTCCGAGTCATTTTATACAAGCGAAGTGCATCGATACCTTGAGAAAATTAAACTTAACTCTACGGAGAACCTCGTAAAGGCACGTAGCGGTACGTGTCGATGACCCTGTCAGAGCTTATATGAGCTCGAGGCAATAACTTCCTCGTAGGAGCCTGCAGGAGCCTGGAGTGCGCTTTCGCATCCAATAAAACCAAGCGGAAAGGGAGTTCGGGATAAGGCGTCACACAAATATTACTAGTTTGCCTGTGCTCTCTAAGCTCCTCAAGATTGGAAGCCTGCCTACGCTACCTGTGCGTGACATTTCGTTAATTAGTCAGCACGTGTGGTCATCGCAGTCTTCTCTACAAGAACGGCTGGTGATCAGCAGTCGGAACATAGGCATGTTCAGGGGTTCTCCTCTAGAGGGTGTGGGGGCGAAGTTTTCCCCTCTAGCCGTGGCCGTTACAATCAGAAAGCAGGGAAAGACGAATAAATTTTGTGAGGATCTCATCAACCATTTCACTGATAATGCTTAGCTGGTCCATTTTCTCCCATGATTCATGCATCCCCTTTTTCTTTTTCATCATAAAAGTGATGCTGTTGCATTAAGTTTTGTTTGTTATCCCAACTAGTACCGGTGAACTGCGTAGTCTGTTTCACTACGCATCATTCGATCTGTCCAACGCGCTGTTGAATTTCTTTTATGTGTTTCAAACTTGCCTATTCATGCAACATACGTATGACTAGTTTGTGCACTTGGACATTTGTTTTGCTGTTGTTGTTAATATTGTTCTGCATTGTTCGTACTGGCTTTGATGTTAACCCAATTTGTCCTTACTTTATTCTTACTTTGTATCGCCCCCCTTACACAATGCCTCTGCGAGGCCTGTAAGGTACTTGTAAAAAGTCACAGTTTCGCCGCAACGGCGAAACAATGAATGCGATAGCAATAAAATTGTAATGTAACGCGAAGAACGGAAAGCAGCTCCAAATTGCCAGCGCGTCGCTCGAGCCCAAAGGACGCACGAAAAGAACGCACACAGGACGAGCGCGAACTAATGCGTCACAGCTCGACACTTGAAGCGCACTGCTCAAACATAAAGCAGGACGCACGAAACGAACGAACAGGTACACACAAGACGAGCGCGAACTAATTGTCACAGTTGTTACTTATTTCTGTTTGAACAGCGTGCTCCTTTCGCAAACGCGGCCGCTGCAGCGAGCGAAGCGAAGCACCCCACCGGCCGCCCCTTCTTTCCTCGAGATAAGCGCACGAAAGCGACCACGCCCTGTAGAGCGAAGAGCAACGGCGTTGGCAGGAGCGGGGCGACGATCTTTAAAGCGCGCCACACGCTAGGGTGCCTTGATGCCCGCGCGCTCCGCTGAGGGTGAGGACAGGCGCGTCGTCTGCTACAACGGCCGCCATTGCGAATCCCGCCGCAGCTCGGCAGCATGCGAAACGCGCTACACAAAGCGCTTGCGGTGCGCGGATACGTCCGGAAATAAGTGCACGCTAGTGATCTTTCTCATTTCTTTTCTTTTTTGAAGCTTGGGCAGCTTTTATTGCTGTTGTTGCCTAAATGTTAGCATGTAATTCATGTAAGCTGACGGCCTGTGCATGTGTTATGCGCTAGAGGTAGACGTAGACTCTGTGATGTTGCAAACGAATCCTTTTCCTTACGCCGGAAACGACAAACTCTAAAGCCTTAATTAATTTTCTCGTAAGCTCTGCATTCCAAATACACAAATAATCGTTTAAAGTATTTGTATATATGTAAGCAGCAGCAGCAGTATATGTATCTGAACACACAAAGCTACCTAAGCGCGATTAAGGTGGCTCATTTTGCTAAGTTTGCAAACAATTTACTCATTTATTATAAATGGCTTCATATATATTGTATCTAGAGGGCCGAGGGGAAGTATGGTGCGAATATCGTGCTAAAATGAAATGAAAGCTTCTTTATCATTATTATTGCTGCCATTTCTTGCTCACAATCTAGCCGACACTGTATCGACACTCGAGTTGCACCTTAAGTTCTTATCAAAACGATGAATACGTTGTTGAGTAGTATGCCGTAAAACTTTGCATGCGCGCAGTATAAGTGCGTTTTAGATGTGAAGCATCTTATAGCGGAGTTCAATCCGGTGGTGGTGGTGTGCGGCTTGACCACCCTTACTGCGCATGCGCAGACCCTCTCCCCACACCTCCTCTCCCCTTTCTCCCTCTCCGCCCATTTCCCATTCCCCTCTCCTCCTCTCCATTCCCCCTCTCCACTCACCCTCTCCCCCCTCTGAAATGCGCGCTCGCCATGCCTAAACGATGCTTCGCATCGCCTCATGGTCCCCTTTAGCGCGAGATGGTGTCAGTTTTTTTCCTTCTTTTTGTACCTGCAGGTTTTCTTGCATGCACATATTATTGAGTGTTTCCAATACTGTTTTATACTTTGTGCGGCAGATGCACGGCGTTATTTATTTGTCTCTTTTATTATCAATAATATTGAGGTTTTACTTGCCAGAATCATGATATGGATTATGAGGCACGCCGTAGTGGAGGGCTCTATGAATTTTGACCCTCTGGTGTTCTTTAACCTGCACTGACATCGCATAGTACATCGGCATCTAGCATTTCGCCTCCACCTAAATGCGACCGCCGCGGCCGGGATCGAACCCGTGACTTTCGGGTCAGCAGCCGAGCTCCGTCACCACTATACCACCGTGGCGGACGTATTTTTAAGGCGAAAGCCTTAAATGCCTCATCAAACGCGAAATTTGACCGTCGGCGTCCTGCGTCTAGGGCGTCAGCGTAACACGACGTGAGGAACGAGAGATGCAAAAAATAATCGTCACGTAAGGACGTCACTATATGACGTCATCATGACTTCACAAATTTTGGCGTTACGTCATATGATGCCGTTATCACATGACATGGTAGCTTGATCAAAAGTGGGCAGATCACGGAGGCAGTGCAAAACCAGGTGACGTGCCTCCGATCTTGGAGACAATGCAAAACCGCGTTAGGTGCGCAAAAAACTGAGAAGAAGATGGCTTTCGCCTTCGAGTCGTCTTAACTTCATTAAGTGGTTTTCCATGACATACTCATTGTACAACTTGACTTTGTTTCTTGTATTTTTTTACTGGCATGGCGTGTCTACTGTACACAATGCTTCCCCGTCTTCTTGTTGTTTTCATGCGTCCTCTTTGTATAGACGCTTCGCGAGAACTGTTTGTATGCGCAATCCTGTATGAACCTTCAGGGCTTACATTAATAATGAATAAATAAATTATTCTTGCTCAAAGAAATAAAATACTGGATCTGTGTGTTTGTGTGTGCGTTTATATCCAGCTTACAGTCCATTTATTTGTGCGCATTAATGCTTCGCTGACAGAAGCAATTACACAAATAAAACGCAAATTATACAATAAAACACAACTGCCACTAGTCGCTTCACAATGATCGTAAATGATTAAAAAAACAGGAACTGCGTAATTAAGACAAGACGAAAACGTAACCTTGAAACACATAAACAGGGAAGGATAAAAAACATTTATCTGCACACACATACATGGGCATCAGACCAGCACAGAAGGCGTACTTGAAACACGGAAAGGAATATAATAAACAAGAACCCGCCGTGGTTTTAGTTATGGTGCTTGACTGGTGACGCGAAGGTTGCGGGATCGAATCCCGGCCGCAGCGGCCCCATTTCAATGGAGGTGAAATGGCAGAGGCTCGCGTACTTAGATTTAGGTGCACGTTAAAGAACAACAGATGGTCAAAATTTCGGGAGCCTTTCACTATATACGGCGCCTCTCATAATCATATCGGGGTTCTTGGGACGTAAATTCTCACAAATAATTATTATTAGGAAAAAAGAAGGATCTGATCTTCAGACAAACACACATAATATATTCCATGATACATTTCACACCACACAAAAAAAGCGAAAGCAAAAATCAAAGGCAGCTACAGGACCAACCAAGTGCAGTAAAGAATGTTTGTGAAGTAAAATGCAAGATTCACGCACACGTGAACCAAAATATTTTAAGCATGTAGCTGATATCAGTGTGTCCATTTATTCTGCAAGGTTGACACAGGCAGAAGTTATCCTTGCATGTCCATTCGAACTACCGGCCGGAAACTTACGCTGCAAGTGCGTAATGTGTTCTTCGGATGCCGCTTGTCACGTTTGATTTTTACTGTCCAAAGGAACCTCGTATGTCCGAAAACGATACAGCTCCCAACGTTCCTAGAATAATTGGTGCACTGCGGCACGCAACACCCGGTTATGGTGACGGTAGAGAGCGCATAAAACTGGTGGGAAACGACCGCCGACCTAATAACAGCCCGCGCGCCACGCACAAGCGACCGGGCGGGGGATTCGAAATGGCGGCCACGCTGCCGCCAAGGCCGAGGAGGCGGCAACTGCCCTTTCAAAAGCTGACACCACTCTAAGCGGGGGCGCGCGCATCGAGGCACTCTAGCCACACGCGCGCACGTCGCGCCATCTATGTGGCCACTAAGAAAGCATGCTGAATTACATGGTGTATATAAATAGCTCGGATAAATGCAGCGCGACTTGGACGAAGACAGGAGACACATAAAACACAGACGAGCGCCGACTTACAACTGAGTTTATTTGCACTTCGACAGGCCTTTTTGTATGCACCAACCCAGCCTGTATCAACCATCACACAGAAGCAGATAAACGACGATAAAACGATAAAGGACTTAATGATGCTGTAAGCAAAAAAAATATCACATGCCTATAACAAGACGAAAAGCCACCGTTTATGCGCACCTATATCACACAAGCGAACTAATTTTATTAACTAAATAGCTCGCCGTTAGCAGGCTGAAAGACGGCGCTGTCGTGGCCTAACGTCTAACGCGGCGGGCTGCAAAGCGAGAGGTCGCCCGTTCGATTCCGCGCGTCGGAAAGAATTTCTGAATTATTTTTCTTTGTGACTTTTCTATATATATATACATACTGTATACATATACAGTGAATGACGGCGACGGGACGGACATTTTCCAGCCGAGACTGTCCATATAATTGCTATCGCAATAAAAAGTCACAGCTTCGCCGCAAGGGCGAAGCAATGAATGCGATAGCAAGAAACTAATGCTATACGAAGTGAGGCTCGCCAATGGATACTCTCAGTTTGAGCAGCGCTCCTGTTGCAAAAGCGGCCAAAGCAGCGAAGGAAACTAGAGTGCTTCAAGTGTCGAGCTGTGACACTTGATAGTTCGCGCTCATCTTCTGTTTGTTCGTTTAGCGGCGTCCCTTGAGCTCGAATGACTTTCGTACGATCCGTAACATGAGCGCGGACATCACGGTGAAAGCGTGAAACATCCCTCTTCCCCTCATCACGAGAAAACCGCGCGAGCAGACAGCGGAAGGGCAAGGTTCTCCCTGCGCAAACATAACAAGAAGCGAGCGCGCTCGCCGACGACTTTTAAATCCACCCGTCGCTCTCCTAACGGCATCTCGCTGGTAATGAAGAAACGCTTATAAGCGCCTGGCGTCTCTGAGTCCGTCCAGCGGTAGATGGTGTGTATATAACGCTCGCCGTTAGCTACGTGGAGGATCTGCTTTTGGTGGCGTAGTGGATAGCGCCACTCGCTGCGGAGCAAGAGGTCCCTGGTTCGATTCCGCGCTTCGGAAGCATTTTTCTGAATTATTTTTCTTTGGGGCTTTTATATATATATATATATATATATATATATATATACATACTTATACATATACGGTGCATGACGGCGACGGCGACGGCAAAATTCAGCCGAGACTGTCCATATAATTGCTATCGCAATAATAAATAAATAAATAAATTAGGGGCCGCCTCCCCTACCCCATCCCCTGCTCACCTTGTGAGCCCGCCTATGAATTCGACTACGGGAGTTATAAGCAAAAATAAATATCCACATTTAGGCTTTCGAGAAGAGAAACGCATTGTTCTGGGAATATAGCATCACACAAATACACTGTTTCAATAGCTGACAGCCGTATCTTAAATCGACTGGACCCTACTTGTTGTAGCACAGGGGTCGGCAACCTTTTGAGGCGGAAGGCGGAATGGCAAATCCGGGGTGGGGGGGGGGATATGACGAATTCTACAAATTCTGCAATGAGGCCAATGCGGTCGCCATGGACAAATCACCTAAGTAAATCGTCTGATATGAGCGACACTGCTTCGAATGAACGAGTGCACAACAATGTACAAAACTGTAATATAAATCATGCTAAATTTCGGCACGCACGTCACAAGGTTCCAATTTACAAACATTCGTTGCAAACACAAAGCCCGCTTTGAGGTGACAACTGCAATGTCGACTTTCAGATAAGACGTGACAAGTAGAGGGGCGGTGGCCCTGACTTCTTGTCGGGGGCTACATATCAATTCCCGGTGGGCCCCATGTCGCCGACCTCTGGCGGAGCACATTGCATGATGAAGCGGCCATAGAGGAGAATATTTTGCCTAAATATAGTGCTTGTTCCCCGAGTCTCTCCACAAGAAAACCATTGATATTATGCGCCTCTGTTCGGGTTCTGCGGAGGTGCCAGTGACGCCGCCTTCGTAACCAAAGAGCCAATGCGTACGCTTTAGTTCATTCCAAGCAGTGTCACTCATATAAGACGATTTACTTCGGTAATTTGTCCATGGCGACCGCCTTGGTCTCATCGCCGAATTTGTAGAATCACTATTTAATACAGCCTTTCGTAACGTTTATTTCAAGAGTAGATGAAACCTTCCCGTCGTCGATGTCTCGTCCACAAAGGCACGAGATAACTAATGGTTATCAAATTCCAGGGCTTCGGAAGAGGTATTTTAAAAATGACGGCGTGGAAAACTAGCCGGAGTAGAACCCGTCTTTGCAGCTCCGCAACGAAGGCTGGGTTTCCCATCATCAGCTGATTTTTCAGTTGTTAGATTCTCAATTTAATTATGTAGGACGAAAACGGGAAATATACAGCATTTGTATTATTACAGGAGGCGAAGACAGAAGGATGGATAGTATTTAAAATGTAATCACAAGAGGAGGCTCGCCGGTGACGAAGATGGAAACTCCGTCCTGCCAAGAGCGGCTCCTCGCGTCCTCCCGACGGCCGCCTATAGTCTTTCAGCACGCATCAAACGTATTCAGCAATATGCGTATATGACTATAAAACTTCAGTGAAACATAAAATGCGCCACATATCAACAACAATGGCGCATAAGTGCACACATGTGTCAGCAGTTTTCGTTTTGTTAGGCAAGAATATTCTGCCGTGCGTGCTTGCGTGCGTGTGTCTGTGTGTGCGTGAGTGCGTGTGTGCGTGTTTGTGCGTGCGTATGTGTGTGTATCTGTGCGTGTGTGCGTTTTCTGTGTGTGTGTCGTACGCACACACACACACGCACACGCACGCACACAGCTTGTTGCAAGCGACTGGACATAACCTGACATTGCTCCACGGCTCAGGAAAGGGTCCTGTTAATACAAAACCAATAGTGCTCTTGGCGTTTCTCGACTTGCTGCAATCGCCGCGGGTTGTTGACAGAGTTCGTCTGACTAAGTGCGCCGCTCTGTTCCGTTCCATTCTTCCTCCTACCGGCCGTCTCATTCCTGCTCGACAGAGCGGGTTCTTCCAGCATCCTATTACTCAGGTTCCAATACAGCTTTAGGAAAGCTGGGAAAAAGAAATCTCTTTGTTCGTCTCCCAAACACACACACGCACGAAACAAACATACTACGGGTCACTACTGAGTAGTCACTCTTGTCGACCCTTAAAGCCATCTCGCCAGCAATGTGAAAGCCACCTTTGACGGAGATAAATATAGTATCGAAACGTTGTCTGCCCTTAGTGAGGTGCATTACCCGGGTTCCCCTTGTATCATAAAGTGCGCTGTCATTGGTTCGCAGAAGCGTTTTCAGAGTTCCTCAAGGCTCAGTCCTTGGGCCTTCATTATTCCCAATCCATATTAACGATCATCCTTCCGTTGTAAACTCTAATATTCTCCTATTCGCGGACGACTGTGTTATTTTCAGAGAGATAACCAACTACCTAATGATTCTCCCTCAATCCAGTCTGATCTTGGCGCAATCGCAGATTGGTGTAACGAATGGTTATTGCGAATAAATATGAATAAGTGTAAAGTCATGCGCGTTTCTAGAAAATCATCCTGCCCACCACCATACCACATTGACACCATTCATTTAGAATTACTAACTTCATATAAATACCTCGGTGTTCAGATTAGTGCGAACCTAAACTGCTCTACTCATATCGAGCATTTAATTAATAAACTTAACGCATGTTAGGTTATCTTCGACGAAATCTTTATCACGTTCCTTTCTTGAAACTCCTACTCTATAAAACACTAATACGATCGAAATCAGAGCATGCTACATCGGTGTGGGACCCTATCCCTGTAAATTTTATTGCTGCTCTATAGATGGTCCAGAACAACTCCGCACGTTTCATTCATGCTAATTACAGCCGCGCCGCCACTGTAACTTCCATGAAACCGGACCTTTCCCTCCCATCATAATCATCGCGCACATAAGTGTGCCGCATTGCCTTGTTCCATAAAATGTATCATCATCCTGTACTACGCGATCGTCTCATCCCTCAACCATTTCATGTATATCCCATCGCACTGACCATCGTCTCGAGTTCGGATTCGCTTCATCTAATACTGTGTACTTATATCAATAATTTGTACCACGAACCTCTCGTGATTGGAATGACCTTCCTGCGGACGTTGTAAACAATGATTATTATGAATATTTCCGTAATTCTGTAGCTAATATTGTATCCTCAGGCTCTTTCTAACTTACTCTACGTTTCTATTGTACTTGCATATTTTGTTCCTTTTTTTTCTTATTTTTTGTGTGTACGTGCTTTTACCACTCCCCCTCTGTAATGCCTCTGGCCCTGAGGGGTATAATAAAATGAAATGAAATGAAAATGAAATTTATTGGCCACCATTTCGTGTTCAACACAAGGACGCACTACTACACATACAGTAGCGCTGCATTCAATCCTATGTTTTCTTCGTAGCGGTGAAAGTCTTCTGCCATGCTGATTATTACCTAGTTGTGGCGGAAAATTGTGAGCATACCAAAGCGATTGTAAGCACTCTGAGGATTTCTCCTAGACTACGGGCAATTGAATAAAAAAACGCCAGGCCTGCGCTGAAACCGCAGCACAGTCACAGCGAAAGCTAGAGCCCGTTAAGCTCTCTTGGGGCTACAATACAAGTACATTAGAAAGGTACCCACTACGCCATAAATCACAATTTTTGTGAAGTTGGGAAGCATCTACTAAGACATTATTCGTCATTCTGCGGAGAAGCGCGGCACCAGCTACACGTCCGTAAGGCAATATGTGCACTTTGTTGACGCGACGACTGATGACGATGAAGAATTAAGGCTCAGCCCTTTGTAATGGGTTGGAATCTTTAAACGGCCCACCAGTTATGTAATTTGCATTGGGTGACGCCCCGTCGTTATTTCCCTCTCCCGTCATGCTGTATAACAAAGGTTGACGTGGGAGAGAGACGGGGGGGGGGGGGGGGGGCGAAGAACTTCACTGAGACCCCAAGGAAATGGATCATGCACTTATGGGCTTCCTTGGCAACCAATACAAGTGCACTTGCGAGGAACCCACTACGCTATAAATCAGTGTAATTTTACTGAGACCCCGAGGAAGTGGATCATGCGCCTATGGGCTTCCTTGGCAACCAATACAAGTGCACTTGCGAGGAACCCACTACGCTATAAATCATTGTAATTTTTTAGAATTAGGGCAGCAGGCACTGTGCCATTTTTCGTCATTCTACGGAGAGCGCTGGTAGCTGCTATACGCATGCAAGGCATTATGCGCACTTTGTTGATGCTGTGCCTGATGACGATGAAGAATTATGGCAGAGTCATTTGTAATGGGTTGGAAGCATTCAACAACCTACTCGTTGCGCAATTCGCATTGTGTGACGCCTGGTTACAGAATTCGCGTTGTGCGACGCTTGGTGCTTATTTTACTCTTATACCACGCTATATTGCATATGCTAATGTGGTTCCTTCCCGACATGAAGCCCGTATAGGACCTTTTTGCAGAGCAGTTTCAAGCACCGGCATGGCTCAGAGGTTGAATACTGGGCTCCCACGCAGAGGGCCCAGGTTCGAACCTCGTTCCATCCTGGAATTTTTTTCTTATTTCGTTTTTTTCTTATTTCGAGCGATACTGGTTACGGACACCGGCGGCGGCGGCGGCGGACAACTACGGCGCCAAAAACGGCCGGTGAAATGATCTCATAACAGCTTTCGCTGTAAAATTCCGCAGATCCCACGCCTTGTGGGAATCGATTTCATTGCGAAACATTCAGCGAGTAGTTCTATGCTGCAATTTATTGGCTTTCAGCCAGGCTTTGCGAGGTGGATCGACGTGTTTTTGTAAATAGACTAGTTGTGTGCACATCGTGGGCTTACCAGGCACGTCGACAATACCGGTGTTTAACCGGGTAACGTACGGTCTGATATAACATCAGCACTCCAGTTAGAGCACAGACGTCAGTTTTCTTGAAACGAAGGGCACGCTACGTTGCGACGGTGTGAATATCACACGTAAATTTCGTTAGCGTATTCCTCCGGGGTCCAGCAACGCTTGAGTATACCTTGTTGAATCATAGGAATACAAAGGTAATGTTTATTAGACTGCTATAAAAGCCGAGCCAGAACTGGAACCACAATCGACGTTAGCCCGACATGCATGACGTCTGTATCATAGGAGTACATATGTAGTGTTTACTGCTTTACTATAAAATTACTTTACTTATTGCTTTACTATATATAAAGCCAGCACTACAACCACAAAAGACGTTTCACGGACATTGCGCCTGGATAGGGTCTTTTTACAAAGCAGTTCCTAGACCTGCCGTGGCTCTGTGGTAGAATACCTGACTGCCACGCAGAATGCTTGGGTTCGATTCCCGCTGAGATCCTAGATAGTATTCCTTGCATTCGTCGAGTCAACGCCGCCGGTGTCGGGTTTTTAAATTACCAACGTGTGTTCTCGCCCTTCCTGGTAAGATATAAACTGTCAATAACCTGTGGCACATGCCCGTACATCGCGGCCTGTGGTATACAGGTATGTGCCACACGTGTCTAGTGGAAAGGGTTTGACGACGTACACCACAGAATTTTCACGTCATTCATCTCGTGACCCGACAGTCATATTCGTCCAACCCACTTACCCTTCCATGTCAATTTTCGTGTATACCACGTTAAGGAGGCGATTAGGATACCACCCAGACGTAGGCGGCTAGATAGATAGACAGATACATAAATAGATATATAGAAACGCTCAAAGTGCCTAGGGTTCGCTAAGAAATGCTTCGCATTGAAACAAAAAATCAAAGACAGTTCCACTCCTAATGAAAGCTGCACGAACTGCGGAACATTGATTGTCCTGTGTTTATCCTGTGTTTTTTTTTTTGTGGTTATGTGCTCTTTTCTGCTCTTTTCTGTCCATTTCATGTGATATATGATATTTTATATTCTTTTCTATTCCTTACTTGTGAGTATCCTATTTGTCTTGCGATTATTTATTTTCTATTCTATCATTATCTTCTCCTTTCTACTGTTTTCTCTACTGTTCGCGCTCCGAGCGTGGTGGCTCCCTGCGCTGACGTTTCGCCTCGGCTTCTCTTATCTGTAGATCTGTGTCTAACTCTCGACGATGGCGTTCCGCTGTCCCTTCGCTGGTTCGGACAGACTAATTAGCCCTCCGGCGACGCTGACGTTCACGGGCAAGCAAGCGCTGGCGTTGGAAGCATGCAACCTGCTCGCCTTACGTGTATCGAACCTGAAACCTGTGTGGCGCCGAGCCGAAGTGCGAGACAGGCGTGACACCAACGCGAGACGTGAGACGACGACAGGGCGGTTCCTTAAACTGCTCCTCAGTTAAGGCATGAAAAGAAACACAATTTTCTCGTTTACTGACTTCAGTGGCGTAGCCCGGGGAGTGGTTCGGTGGGTTCGACCCTCCTGCCCCCGCCTCCCCGGAATTTCATACATTTTGCATGTGTGTTATACACGCGCATATAGAAACACACGCACGAACATGTATGAAGGGGGTTTGGAGAACACAGTCCCTCCCCCCTTCCCGACAATAATTTCCCTCTGACTACACTCCTGACTCAGTTGCGCTAACACACTCATTGAGACCCCCCCCCCCCCGGCCTAGTATTCCTTATAAAATCGACCACCCTATATGTATCAATAAACGTGTCATCTTGCTCGGACTACAGTGTCCATATTTATTACAGACACTCTGAATGGCGCTAACTCTGTGTAACCTTCCCAAAACCGTTCTCATCCCTCTAAAGTCACACCCGTATTTATCGAACTCGCAAAAAGAAAAAGAAAAAAAAAACGGGAATCACTTCGACATATCTTATAGTTCGATGTAAAACTTTCAAAATATAGACATTATGTTCAGCGCGAACTTGGGTGCGTAAGTTGGCTTCACAGCACTGCTGCACGATAATGCAAGGAACGCGGTTTTGCGGAAACACGTTGTTTTTTTTTTTAATTCTTTTTTCCTACTGTTCGGCAGTTGTGTATGCAGTTAATATGCAGGGGCAAGTTACGGGCGAGAAAATACGGTATCGATGCAAACAGCGTTTCAATATCTGCATACGCAGCGGTGCGTACTCGACGAGGCGCCTCTCTCTCTAGTTCGCCCCGACACCGCCGGAGTATCAAAAAGCACGCGGGAAAGCCTTTTTCCGCAACAAAGTGGCAACCTCTTGTGAGAGAAAGCCAACTTGTTGGAGCGTTTCGCGCTGCCCGATATTCAATGTATGAAGTGTTCCGGCTATGTTTGTTCGATGTATCCGTAGATGTCCTATCAGCTGACATTGCAGAGCTGCCGCGTTCGAACATAGTTCGATATGATGAATAATTCAATCATCCAAGTTCGACATAGCCGGGCTTGGCTGCACTGTCTTAAAGAATTACGAAACGAGGATTACGAAACGAGCCAGGAACGACACGTAGAAAATCGCGAACGCCGAGCACACCAACGGTTGCGACAAATAAATCTACGTACGTACATATATATATACACCGCCTTCGCGCAGTGCTGTGTGCCTAAAGTTCTCGTTGGCTAGACTTTTTTTTCTTGAAAAGTCTGTCGGCAGCCCGAGTAGTGGGACTCGCCGAGGGCGGCTCTACTGAAAGATCGAAGAGCTGCGTCGGATTTGTAAACAGTAAACGCGGAAGGGTTCAAATATTGAAAGCTCTTATTCCCTCCAAAAAGAGGACGCGACCCGTGGCACATTTGCCATGCACCGACCGTCGAGCTGGTAGGAGAAAAGCGAAGGATATTTATGAAAAATGGATGACGGGCGAAATGGAGCGCGTGATCCGCTTTCCGGGGAAGGATTTAATTTTTTCCGAGGATTTAGTGCCTTTAGCGAGCTGCTGTCGGCGAGCGAGTGCCGCGTACTGTGCCATGAACTTTAAAGATGGTCTCCCGCTCCGGTTTCTTCTTATCACTCCTCCCTTTCTTTATTGACCTGTTTTCGTTAGGAATGATCTCTATTTAATCATTTACCTCCCCACTCGTTTTGCGTTGCCCGGCCCTTTAAGGAAATAGTTTTATGTCATACTTTTTCTCTTCCTGATGTCGCTGCAAACGTACGTAAGAATTTAATTCAGTACTTACGGACGTCTTCTCTCTACAGCTTAATATATGAAACAGTGTTCCGGTTTTATTCTCTTTCTTTGCCATACACGAACAAAAAACAATCATGGCAACTTCTCACTAGTTGCGCCATGCCTGAAGGAAGAGCGGAGCAGGGTTTCCCTCTCTTTGTTTTTGCAGCCGACACTGCAGCCGACAAACTGTGGCAGCAGTGAAGTTACTCCTTTCTATCGCTAGCTGACGTAGCGGCCGTAACGTATTGAACCTCATTATGTTTCACGCACACGAAACTAAACTTCCCCTGACAGTACGGAAATTTCGCAGCCCAGTAATTAATCAAAGTCACTTAGGTAAAGACAAATGGTCAGGGATAATTTTGGGGAAAAGTTATCCCACCATGGTTCGACCGCTGCCGCTGAACCTCTTTCAGGCGCTACCTGGCGCTGCGCCGCTTTGTATCCGATGCGCCAATAAGTTATTTTCCTCTAATTTATTTCCTTTCTTGACGTTAGCATAGCGAAAACACAACTTGTTTCGTGTGTGCCTGCGTGCGTGCGTGCGTGCGTGCGTGCGTGTGTGTGTGTGTGTGTGTGTGTGTGTGTGTGTGTGTGTGTGTGTGTGTGTGTGTGTGTGTGTGTGTGTGTGTGTGTGTGTGTGTGTGTGTGTGTGTGTGTGTGTGTGTGTGTGTGTGTGTGTGTGTGTGTGTGTGTGTGTGTGTGTGTGTGTGTGTGTGTGTGTGTGTGCGCATCTCGAATCCAGAAGAGTGCCTCATTTATAAAACATTCTGAAAGGACCGCTTGCTGTTGCCGCAGAAGGAGAAAACACGACTTTTAAATTCAATTTCAACGTTTCAAATTGCCTTCCCCCAATAGTTCGCTTTAGGAATGCACATGCAGACCTGCTGCTGAATCTGTAAAGACGATCCTACAACCTGATAGGCCGCAGCTAAGTGTAAGGAACCTCAGTCTTAATTCCATAAAGTTCTGCAGCAATTCCCGAAATTGCTTTCTCGAGAGAAAGCGCGCTTTTCTAAATTCTGTATTTCCGTGTTAGATTACAAGAGCTTCACTTTTACGTCGCCTTCATGCCTAATTCAACGCGCCTAATTATTTATTTTACGCGAAATGCCCAGTCCCGTTTGTCTCACCTTTTGCATTTCTTTCTTTTGCCCAGCCTCCGCGGTAGCCCAGTTTTTACGGTACACGGCTCCTGACCCAAAGGACGCAGGTTCGATACCGGCCGCGGCTGTCGCACTTCTATGCAGACGAAATGATAAGGGCCCGAGTACTGTGCGATGTCAGTGCGCGTCAAACAATCCAAGGCTGTTGAAATTATCCGAAGACTTCCACTAAGGCGTTTCCCATAACCTGAGTCGCATTGAGACTTTAGGTCACACAAACCAACCATCTTTCCCTATCTCTCACTCACTCTCTTTTCTTTTATTGACATGATGTAAAAGAAGATCTTGTCGCGCAAATAAGGCGCCGGCTACTCATTAGCTCTTGAGTGGATCGAGCGCACAACACAAGAAACAAGCATACAAACAGTAGTGCACGGAATATAAACACACGACACACATATCAAACAACACCACCGTAACGCAAAAGAAAATGTGTCAGAGGCTCGCTCTCTTATAGGCGTTACGTTTCCTCGCACAAAAATATTTGATTCTACGCTGCACGTTACCTAATTTGGTGTTTCGTTAATTATGTGTGCGGCAATCGTCAGGTTCGTGAAAGGAGGCACTGCAGCGTTCAATGCCACACACACACAAAAATATGCGCTGTTAGTCATGCAACCGGCTCTACGCAGTCGTAAAGAGGTAGTGCAGCGCTTAGCACACGTTGTCATGGTGACAACCTTATCGAGACACAACCTTTCAAGACGATAGCCCCTTCGTGCAGTATGATCAGCGAGCGAGCAAACACACCTCATCTTCTGGGAGTTTGCTCTTCGGAGATGAGAATACCGAGCGTTATTTAGACAAGCTTGTTTCCTCAACTGTCATCGGTCATATCGTAAAGGAGACTGTATCGGACTAGTACCGTGCAGCGCAATTTAGGAATGAGGGAGAGAGAGACAGAGTAATAGAGAACGGAGCGCTTTGTGTGCTCTCTTTCTCTTGCATTCGGCGCTGCACGCTACTAGTTCAGTATAAAGAAGCTTGCGTGAGAGAAAGTTTTATCGAAGCTGTATCATTCGCTCTGCTCCGCCAGGTGGCGCAACGATTACTGTATATTACAGTATATACAGAATTACTGTATATGCTACCTTTAGGTAGCAGAGTTGCGCATCTGTTTTCCAAATGCCGCTAGCAACCACGCATTGTGGAGAAGCTGCCCCTTGGGCCAATTTTTTTTATTTCTCTACGCCGCCGCTGCAGCGAATTGGATTGACACCAGACATCGGCAGTTAAGTTGTCGATCAGCGACACGGTATGTCGATCGACATGCCTACCGTGTCGCCGATCGACACATGTCGATCGGCGACACGGTAGGCATGTCGCCTGCAAAAACGGAGAGCGGCTTCGCCACATAGCTGTGGTCGCTTGCCATACCTATGCACAACCTTGCTACCTAAAGGTAGCATATACAGTAACTCTAAGCTGCTCGCAATCTTTCAATGGAGGCAGTCGATTAATTTTTCACTAATATCCTTGCAGTTAATTCTCTTTCATAATAAGTAACCTTACGCCCCGATATTATAAGTATCCAATATAACTGTCAACTTGAAGCAAAACCTTCTATTTCTAGTTATACGCCTGTTTATGAATATTCTTAAACCCAGAAGAGAGACAAGAGTGTCACCTGGGGCTCGTACAACTAAACAACTAACTAAATATTGTTGTCGCTTCCCAAAGTGTCTTTTTGTGCATCCAATTTTGGGGCTAAAATGCGACTAAATGTTAAAAAAGTGCAAACAAAGGAACCAGACACGCAGAGGAGCGAATCGAACGCCGTGTCTTTTCTCCGGCATAGTGAACCGATTCACCGAGCAACAAACCTCATTAATATGCAAAATAGCTTTTTTTCAAATTTCGCGCAAGAAGAAATAAGCTGCTGTCTAACAGGTCCTGTGAAAGCAGCAAGAAAAAATTATAAGCACACTAAACGTTTACGAACGCTATAACATTAATTGCTCGGCTGCCTCGCACTTCCTCAGTGTCGCGTTTGCGATTGGAAATTGCGCTCATATAAAACATTCAAAAGCCACACATGCCCTACGTCATTCGTGTATTCGCATAAAAGGGTCAAAAAGAGGCAAGAACAAGCGTTCCTAAATTACCGAGATGTAACGAAGTTTAAGAAAGCGATCACTTGAATGCTTGCACCAGCTTACCCTATTCTTCTCTGTAATAGCACTCGAATGAACAGATATTTTTTATGATAATCAGGGTCCTGATTCTGATAACGCTTCCGGCAAGTAATGCGCCGCACCCGAAAGGATAGCTCGCTGGCGTGAAGAAGCAAAAACACTTTTGTATTGCCCTGCGCTTCCACTGATTGGTGGTGGAGCCCACCTAGCGTAATTGCAGAGTCCTAATAACAGAAAAAAGTGACCTTAATATTTATAATTCGAGGTTGCGACACTGCGAAAGCTTAATTTCGAGTCTGTGATTATGCAGTTTCGAGATGAAACTGGAAGAAACTAGTAAAAACATTCACTTTTAAGTTCATAGGCGCTCCACTTTTACACTTTTTTTTTCGGGCTGTATGAAACCGATGGTGGCGGAAAATATTGGACCTCTAAAGTAAGAACACACTAGTGGCGCGGCCCTTTCCCGCGCGCCCCACACCGCTCGCGAGACGCCGCTTTTATGTTTATCTCCCGTAGGGCGTCAATGCTTCCTTCCTGCCGACCGAATCGCTCCCTGCGCTATTTTTGCCGCTGCCGCCGGCTGCCGCGCAGGGAAACAACCAATCAACGCCTGTTTTTTTTTTTCTCCACTTCCTCCTCACACGGGCGTCGTAGCAACATGGCATTGTTCTAATTGTTCTCCTCACGCGCGCCACCTCGCTCCGTCTGTCGGGGCGAAGCCGCTAGCCGGCAGCGAGCCGGCGGGGTCGCGCGCCTCGACATGTCCACTCTTGCCGCGTGATTCTCGCGTCGGCAATGTGGACAGTGTGCCTCTGCCTGCCGAGTGGAGGCGCCGACGTGCGGGACGCTTCCGCGGCATGCTTTCCGCCAGTGTGCACTTACCGCAACAACGCGTCACGACGAAGTGACACGATGTGAAATGTGTCGCAGTTGTTGGATGAACTTGCAAGCGCAGACGCTCTTCCAATAACCCCGTTTAACGCAGATCTGACTGATTAAGTATTTCATGTTTTCATCCTTGTCAAGTGCACTAACGCGTTCAATGGCGCAGCAAATTCAACGTGTTGAGAGAATGTACTTTACCTGTACGTTCAGTCGTTCAGTAAACTAGAGTTAAATTTTCGTTAAACGTGCGCGCTTCACGGTGCAACAGCAGGAGAACCACCGTTCTATAACTAAGCAGTTTAGCACACGTTAAAAAAAAAGTAATCGTTTGTCCTGTTATTGTGAAATTAACTTAATATAGAGTGCTCTAATTTAATAATTTATCAGGAAATATGCAGCAAAAGTGAATTTGTTGCACACAGTGCAACATATTCACCTAAGGAGCAAGTCTAATCGAATTTATAGAATTTATATTACAGAGGGAATGCTGTATACTTCACTACGATAACCGTTTTTCGGTAAACAGTTGCGGATTCAAAACTTTTCTGTTTATTTTAACTTACTGACTCCCAGAAATTATCCTGATTTCTGGTAATCACCTTATTCCATAGGAATTATTCCATGTGCTTCTTGCAGAAATGTTTCCGCGGTTTAGACGAAATTACATAAAAAAAGTCACAGTTTCGCCGCAAGGGCGAAGCAATGAATGCGATAGCAAGAAATTAATGCTATAGGCCTGACTGGCTGCCCAGGCGGCGCTGCGAAAACGGTGCTAAAGAGCGCCCCCTACGATAAGTTCTTTGGTTTCGAGTAGTCAGACTGGCGGCCGCATGCAGCACTAAGCTCAGATGCGCAATGGAGCCGCCGCTGTCGGTTGTGCTGCGCTTTGGATCTCGGCCAATTTCTGGCGTGGCTGAGTTCTTCAGGCCAAGCAATCTGCGTAAACGCAAGAAGCTCGTCAACGTCAAGTATGTTTAGGACGTGCAAGAGATTGAAGGAACCATTTCGGCGCGCTGCAACTCGCAAGTGCAGCGAATCTCATACGACGTTGAACTCGAGTTAAGTTTTACGAGGCATGCTCGCGCGATTAACGACAGTGCATAAACGAAAAGATTGCTGTTAAGAAAGCCGAAATGATTTGCATTACACGACGAAACGGAATCAAGAAAGGTCCAGTGACGAAGGCTAGCCGTCGGCGGCCCGAATGAGCGCATTCGCGCCGTGTGCCATTTTCTGCCGCATTCAGTCGCAAACACACTTTTTCCCCATGCACGGTCGTAATTTTCAACATTTTCTTCTAGGGAATTCGTCAAATTCTGTCAGCGTGCGGTGGCGGTCGAGAAGCGACGGCGCGCAATGTTTACAGCCGGCCGCTGGAAGCAGCCGGCTGTAAGTTGCCGGAAAAATCGTAGGCACATACGCAGGGTGACTCATGGCATCGTTTTTCTCGTTTCCCACGAAATACCGGCTGCATATCCTCGTGATCGCCGTCGACAGCCACGGCGTGCCGTCTGGACTGCACACAGGGAATATATACATATATCCCGTACGAAAAGTGATCAGCACGTTGCGTTGCAAATCACGTTTTGCTCGCGTACTCACTTCACGCGTCGGACGGCACGTATCCAGCGGTTCCGTCGCTCCACTTCGTACGGCTTTCAGGGGAACGAGTAAAACCCCACATCAGGATCCTTACCCCCACTTTCGAGGCAATTAACCACGCAATAACGGCGGCGACCGCACGTCGGGACCGCGCGCTGCTCAGAACCGTCGCCCGGACCACCTGCTTTCGGCACGGTTTGTTGAAGCAGGGATCGCTCGTCAAACATGTCAGACTCTGCAGGCATAGCGGACAAGTTCCTGCGTACGTTTTAAGCTCTTTTTGAGCCTGAAAACTAGGCGCAAAATTAAGTAAAACGCTCAAAGCAACTGAGAACTGCGTAACTCGCCGGTCGGCGTCCATTTTTGACTACCCAAGCAACTTCGGCGCACGCCACCAGGCTCCGCCACAGTACTCAA
This sequence comes from Rhipicephalus sanguineus, assembly GCF_013339695.2. Lineage (NCBI taxonomy): Eukaryota > Metazoa > Arthropoda > Arachnida > Ixodida > Ixodidae > Rhipicephalus > Rhipicephalus sanguineus. The sequence continues at coordinate 94,887,389 of NC_051181.1, forward strand.
AACTCCAGCGCGTCAGCCCTATACGAAGTGAGGCTCGCCAATGGATACTCTCAGTTTGAACAGCGCTCCTGTTGCAAAGGCGGCCGAAGCAGCGAAGGAAACTAGCGTGCTTCAAGTGTCGAGCTGTGACACTTGATAGGTCGCTCTCATCTTCTGTTTGTTCGTTTAGCGGCGTCCCTTGAGCTCGAGTGGCTTTCGTACGCTCCGTAACATGAGCGCGGACATCACGGTGAAAGCGTGAAACATCCCTCTTCCCCTCAGCAAGAGTAAACCGCGCGAGCAGACCGCGGAAGGGCAAGGTTCTCCCTGCGCACATATAAGAAGAAGCGAGCGAGCTCGCCGGCGACTTTTAAATGCGCCCGTCGCGCTCCTAGCGCCATGTCGCTGGTAATGAAGAAACGGTTATATCGCCTGCCGTCTCTGAGTCCGCCCAGCGGTAAATGGTGTGTATATAACGCTCGCCGTTAGCTACGTGGAGGATCTGCGTTTCGTGGCGTAGTGGATAGCGCCACTCGCTGCGGAGCAAGAGGTCCCTTGTTCGATTTCGCGCTTCGGAAGCATTTTTCTGAATTATTTTTCTTTGGGGCTTATATATATATATATATATATATATATATATATATATATATATATATATATATATATATATATATACTTATACATATACGGTGCATGAAGACGGCGACGGCAAAATCCAGCCGAGACTGTCCATATCATTGCTATCGCAATAAAAAATAATCCACGCATATCCACGAAGTGAATGATGATGAGTGGGCGAAGCTCTGGGGATCGTTCGGTAAGCGTGAACCTCCCGTTTGTCGTTATTGCGGTTTCGTTGCCGCTTCGCGCGCCCTCTCTTCCTCAGTAGTAGCTTGTCGTTGGCGTTCCCATTGTGCCACGCCTTACGTTCGTTTTCATCCATGTCAGAAAGAGAATGTGTGGTCTGGGACGCACTTACATTATAATGCCTAGAATATACTTTCTAAGCACTATACTTACATACGCATTTGCACCACAGCTAAGCCAACATACCGCAGCATCCTCTGGTGTATTTTCACTCCAGCGTGCATTGCGCTGTCATATGCTGTCATGTGCTGTCATATGCGGGATTGATGGGCGCTTAATGTCGGTATTTTTATGGTGTTTTGACCTTTTTGTTTTCTGGCAGAAAGCGAATGTGTGGTATGGAACGCACCTCCACGAAGTGAATAATGACGAGTGGGCGAAGCTAGGTCCTAAGGTCCATATTATCTACGTTGTAGTCGCCAGTGTAAAGGGTTTGTGCTTGTGGTTTTATATTGTTCTGTTACAATTGTGATTGATATTAGCGTACTGTTCAATCTCTTTTTTTCTCGTTTCTCACATACGTTACTAGAGCGTTGCCCCATATAATGTAAATTGAGTGACATAAAGTGATATAAACAGTCGATGACAAAGCTCGGTCCTAAGGTCCATAATGTGTACGTTGAAGTGGCCGACGAGTATAAAGGGTTTATGCTTGTATGTGCTTTATATTTTTTTTGGAACATTACCCGCAGCGCCATTTAGGCATTATTGAGGGGGGCACAGTCCTTCATAGACTGAATCCACAGTCTTGCGGCCGACCAATTCGGCTGGTAACATATTCCATTCGGCAATCGCTTGTGCGAAAAACGAACGTTTGAACAGATCAGTTCTGGGGGTGTATGACCGTATTTTAAATTTCTGGTCATGATGAGAGGACTGATAATGGGCTGGTTTTAAGTAATCTGAAGGATTGATCCCTGTTTTCCTGTTATAGATTGAATAAAATATTTTTAATCTCGAATTACGTCTTCGTTCTTGTAAAGATTGCTTTGTTTGTCCCAATTACAATTGTTGTTCGTCTATTGTAAACCTTTTTTGATTCACATACAGACATATGTTTCGACTATAGCAACAGTTTTCTAACCACCACAACAGCGGACAGTGAGCGTCGACGACAAAGCTAGGTCCTAAGGTCCATAATGTCTCTGTTGAAATCGCCGACTAGTATAAAGGGTTTGTGCTTCTAGGTGCTTTATATTGTTCTCTCACAATTACGATTGATATTAGTCTATTGTTAAACCATTTTTACGAGAATTTACGCGGTGCTGTGCCGTTTTCACGGGCAACACCACACACCGGACAAGCCTACACTCGTGAACAACTTTCGTGGCAACGAAGCGAAGGATACAGAGCCACTATGCACGTATCCTACCGCTAATGAATTTAGTCCCACAGTTGCGTCCGTATTTTCTGCGTGAGATATATAAAATACTCCTTCATTTTCTACATGTAGCTTTTTGAGACGGAACGCAGCGCACACAAGCGAGATATTTGTATTTCTTTTATTTTGTACGTTGTCACTTTGCGCTTTTGCATGCGTGAAAAAGTCGCACCTTTTACCCGTACTTTAGACGCTAAGCAGCGTTTGCGTCGAAATGCAACGCTAGCCATCACTTTCCACGGCGTTAGGAGACGCGCGCCAAACCGGACTACTTCGCGTAGCAGTACATGTGCAGACGCTCCGCCCCCGTAGCTTTCCCTTCATTGCCAAGAAAAGTTGTCCGCGAGTATAGACCCTAAGGTTAGAGTGTACTGTGCTTCAGTCGGGGCTTCGAGCCAACACGTACGACAGTAATCGTATTCAGCCGCCATTGAGTGATCGGTCGAATTTCATTGCTAATTTTCGCGGTTCTTGCTCCTAGGGACCGGCTCGACATGATTTAATATTTGTGACATTTCGAAAAGAATACTTACGCGAACAAAAGCTAAGGCGCTGCTTATAAATTAACCGCGACACGCAGGTCATCTATCGCTACCATGTCTGACGAGACCTGTTGAAGCTCAGAGCGTCGGTATGCGAACGAGATGACGACCACCTTATTTGCAGATGCCATAACTACACCAGTAACCACACGCAAGCTACCGAGCCAGTGCTTATCACTCGAACACGAGCGGCGCAGGATTTTTTTTACTGGGCGGGCAACCACAACAAGTGAGTTCCGGAGACAGGGAGGCGGAAAACTTATGCGTTGGGCTTGACTACGTTTTTTTCTTTCGTTTTTATTTTCGGGCGGGGGAGGGGGGAGGTGGGGGCTCCCGTGCACAATGCGAATATGAGTGAAACTCTGCGTGTGTTTTTGTTTGGCGATACATTGAGGCAGAAAGAGAAACGTGTACGTACGCACGGCTACAGACAACTTTTTAATATTTTTTTCTTTAATAATATTACGATTTTATTTTTGTATTTTCTGTTTCGGCGGCGCAGGTTGCAGAGTAATCCAGCCGGCTTTCGCAAAAAGAAGAGCGTCGCGTGGCTCCAGGTGCGACAGCCAGCGGATCTGTTGTTGTGCTCGTTCGCTGGGTTACGGTCAAGGAGGATTTAATTTAAAAAATGCTGGAGTGGAAGTTATACTACAGAGTTAGGCCTCGGAAGGGAAGCCAATCATCCGCCATCCTACCAGTGACAAGATAAACCTTTAGCGTATATAGCGAAGAAAAAGCAGCGTCTTCTTCACACGCCATACCAGATTGCTATGGGTAATATTTTGGAGCAGGTAGTGCTGGACGTGTACCTTCATTACAAGTTTCCCTGAGAAGCCCAAAATCTGGACAAATTTATTGGTGATCGATTAATCAGTCGTCATCACGATGGGTTAGTTTCGTTAGGAGCAACGGTCTCGGGTTTTATAATTAACAGAGCAAAACCACCACCCGAAAAGAGCATGATTCCGAGACAAACCAGGAGCAAACCGTGGCTTCACATTTGCTTAGACAGGAAAGGTGAAGGGAAGAAAGTAGGGGCGCGCGAATATTCGAGTTTCGAATTCGAATCGAGTAATAGCTAATCGAATAATTCGATTCGTCTTTCGAATAGCTAGTATTCGAAGTTTCGAATATTTAGACAGGACGAATACCTAAAACGCGACAAAGGCCAATGGTGCAACTTGGTTAGGGTGGGGTGGCTAAAGCTAGCGCTAACGTCGTTGCAGCAGGCCTTTCGTTAAACCTTTCACCGATATCATGTTTTAAAAGCGAGCGCATGTTTCTTTTAAAGAAGATTATGTCATTTGCGTACGTAAAAAAAAGAAGAAAAGAGCACATGAAATAACTGTCAAGCCCTTCACAACTTCGCTTCCGAAACGAATCCACAGGACTTCTAGCGCAGTTCAGTCGCGTATGCCGCAAGTGCCGTAAAGCGTCCTGACTTTGGCCCGCAGAACCCTCGGTGATTGGCTTACATGTGAAAATTTGTTCGCGTTGTGCAGTCGCCACTGCCGCACCGCACCACTCGTTCAGAAACTCCCATCGCAAAAATTGTTAGGCCCACAGCCCCCATTGCGATGAAGCACAGCATTACCGCTGTAAGATGAGCCGTATTACGCTACCATAGGGGAAAGAAACTAGCTACCGTACCCCCTTCTGTTAGCCTTTAGGAGGTTAGGAGTGGCACTGCTTACTGGGATGGCGGCTCCTCTATAAAAATTCATGCGCGCCTATAAAAGCTGCAAAAAAAAAAAAACTCCCGAACAAGCGCGTAATAAAGCTGTTGTCAAGCCGTAGCGTCTGTGACTTTTCCTTCGTCTTGCCGTAAATGGCGGCACACGTTTCGTGTAAATATACTATTCGATATTTTGGTCACTATTCGGCACCACTCGAATTCGATTCGAGATGAGATTACACTATTCGCACACCACTAGAAGAAAGTTCTTGGACAAGAAAATGTATCGTTGAAAACTTTTGGCCATTGATTGTCATGCTTAATTTAAGCCACTCTCTACAGTTGCTCTCGAAATTTTAGTTATCCTTCAAACGGATGAAAGTTCAAATTTCAAACAAAAACTACACAGAGAATGTCCTTTGGGAGCAGTCTTGGGCAGTAACTAGTTACTAGTAACGCGTTACCGGTAACTAGTTACTTTTTTAGTAACTTGTAACTGTAACTAGTTACTTTTAGGCTAGAGGAACTTGTAACTGTAACACTGTTACTTTTTTCGCAGTAACTGTAACGGAAAATACCGTTACAGTTACTTCTGTCTTTATGAAAAATTATCCAACAGCAACACCTTTTCGAACTTTCTTCTTTACCATATATCCTCTCCACCCCTCAACTTTCCAGAATATGGCTCCCCTCGCAGTTTAGGAGAGGAGGTGACTAAGCGTATTATCTTCCCTGCAGAAGACCGATGTTGGAGGTCTGTCATTAACGCAACATGTAAATCAATCGTGGTTCAACTTAACAGCCTGCTAAATTCGCGTCCGTTTTTTTTTTTTTCAGCATATATATCCTTTTCGTCACTTGAGCATCTAGCTGTGTTCTTGGTGTACAGGTGGAGGAGCATTACGATGCCATGTTTGTAGGCTCCGAGCTAATCGTGTTTGACAGGTGGCTAGAAAACAGCAGAACGCGAAACTGCTAAGGCCAGAAATTCCGTGAACTAGCGAAGCGATATTTTAAAACTTCTTTGTAACTGGTTGTAAAATGTTTACTCCGACTTAATGCAACAATTATTAACAAAATGACAGACGTTTCACCCCCAATGCAGGTGGCATCCTAAAAAAAGAAAAAAAAATGAGCCGAGGTCAACCAGTCCACCAGTCACACATGTCCTTGTAAATGTCCAGTGGGGGGCCGCGGCTGTTTTTGCAAGCCGCGGCGAATGAACCACGATTCCAGGAGTTGCTTTTCCCCCACCTTCGTTCACAAACCGGCGTCGTCGCATTGTTTAGGTCAAAGCTATGACCTGTCATCCAGCAGTGCTCAACAAGCTCAGTCTTAGAACGCATTGCATGGGTTGCTTTAGCGACATTCCGCTTGAGTTCTTTAGGCCTCGTTGATCATTTCCTGCCCGTTTCGCCGATCCGTGCATCGCATTTTTAGATACCGCCATGATCATCCGCAGGTGTGTAGTCTTAGGATTTCGTGAAGACACGTTGTCATGTTCCAAGGTAAAATAACGGGACTTAAAAACGGTTTTTAAGCCCAGCGGACCGGAAGCTCTCCGAACAGATCTGACACACCTTAAACATATGGAGCAGACACAATGGACGTCGTAACCACTCGTGATGCACTCCCCGCTGCTCTTCGCATGCGCTTCTGGGTATAGTTAATAAACGTCTTAGGACATACTGCCGTCGTTCCAGTACATCAACCACGTTTTCCACTTCAAGTAAGAGGCGTTCAAAGTGATTGCTGGTGTTGGGCCCCCTTTTATGTTTCCTTCGTCTAGGGTTTTACGACGTGCAACCCTTATTAAATAAATTCTATAATTTGAATTGTGATCTATTATTTTATACAGTAACGGAAAAGTAACGACGTTACTTTTGCACAGTAACTGTAACTGTAACAAGTTATTTCGGAACCTCTGTAACTGTAACTGTAACAGAGTTACTTTTTTGGCTTAGGTAACTGTAACTGTAACACTCTTAGTTTTTACTGGTAACGTGCCCATGACTGTTTGGGAGTTGCATGAGTGAAGCCCAAGTGTATTTTCAGTGTAGATTACGAGCTTCAACTGTTCCCGCTGTTCTCGGACGGCATGGTCACGCCGTCTTCCTTCTCACCTCGTTCGTCAGCTTCTGTAAATGCCCCAGAAATGGCGCATCCCGCGACCACCGAAACGCGAGTTTCGCATTAAATTCTCACATAGTGTTAAAGTTTCCTCGTGTGGACAAGCCCCCATGTGTGCCAAGGAGCGCATGTGTGCCAAAGAGACACTTTGTAGCAAAGAAAGCTTTCATTCCACTACCACAAACGAAGCCTTCACGGAAAGCGTCACCTTTTTACATTTGTTTTGATTTAGACATATTCACATTGTGCAAGCGTGAATGTCCAGACCACTGGTTAGACACGTCTTCGGAGTGTGGGGGAATCGGTTCAAAGCGAGCCCCGCCAAGAAAACTCATTTTGTTTCATACATTTATTTCTTTATAGTGATGATTGCCTTACATGGCAGAGGGACACACAGTTGTCTCGTTCAGTCGGCATAGAAATGTTTACATATTTAAAGGTTTCCGTACTCCTCTACAGTTGGTTGCAACATCAGAATAAATACAAGCACCGCCCTCAGAACTGCTGTGTGCCTGCCATTCAGCTGCGCAAGAGAGCCGTGCTAGGTGGCTTACATTCTAACCATTAGTATTATAAAGGAGATTTATTGGGCGTCGAGCTTATCGTTGGTCGCGTAATGCACCGAGCACAGTCCGCTAGCGCGAGGCTCTGCTGCACCCTCGATGCTGCTGCTTCTGCGCCGGAGTACTTCGTCTTCGTTACAATGGCCCCGGCGAAAAAAAGGAGCCATCCTGGCGACTTAGTCGTCTGCAGGTACCGTAGAATCATGATAGGGTTTCAGTCTCTGGACGTGTACAACCTCGCGGTTACGACGCCGCAGGTCAGACGGTGGCGTGAGAGGTTCAATAAGGTAGTTGACTGGAGAAGTCTGTTCGAGAACGCGGTATGGCCCATCGTACTTGGGAAGAAATTTAGAAGAGAGCCCTGGTGTGCGATGCGGCACTGACAGCCACACAAGGGCACCCGGGAGAAAGACGGGAGTCGAGTTCTGGGCATCGTGGATGGCTTTTTGGCGGTTCTGGTCATCGGAGGTAAAGTGGCGGGCCAGTTGGCGACATTCTTCTGCGTGCCTGGCGGATTCCAAGATCGGCGGGCACTCGGACGCGTCCGGTCGATAGGGCAGAATGGTGTCAATGGTGTGGGAAGGGTGACGGCCATAAACGAGGTAAAAGGGGGAGAAACCAGTGGTAGCTTGCGTCGAGGTATTGTAGGCGTAGGTTACGAACGGAAGAACTAGGTCCCAGTTCGAGTGATCAGGTGTGACGTACATAGCGAGCATGTCACCAAGAGTGCGATTAAAGCGCTCTGTAGTGCCATTGGTCTGCGGATGGTAAGCAGTACATGTGCGGTGTACAATAGCACATTCAGCGAGTAATTTTTCAACGACCTCTGATAAGAAGACGCGGCCACGGTCGCTGAGAAGTTCTTGAGGACCTCCATGACGCAGCACAAAACGGTGTAGTATGAAAGAGGCGACCTCTTGTGCTGTGGCAGTTTGAAGAGCAGCAGTCTCGGCTTAGCGTGTTAAGTGGTCGACTGCAACGATTATCCACCTGTTGCCGGTAGGAGTCAATGGAAGCGGCCCATAGAGATCTATACCGACCCTATCGAAGGGTCGGGAAGGGCATGGCAAAGGTAGTAGTTCACCGGCGGAGATGTGCGGTGGAGATTTTCGGCGCTGACATTCACGGCAAGAGCGGACGAAGTTGCGGACGAAAGTATACATGCCACGCCAGTAGTAACGGTGTCGAAGTCTTTCGTACGTTTGAAAACTCCTGCGTGGCCACACTGTGGGTCAGCGTGGAAAGAGGAACAGATCTCCGACCTCAAGGCTCGCGGTACGACGAGCAAACCACGTGCGTCCCTCTGGTGCATAGTTGCGTCGATAGAGGAGCTTGTCACGAATCGCAAAGTGCGGGACTTGGCGCCGGAGCATTCGCGACGCTGGCACTTGAGAAGGGTCGGAGAGGAGGTCTAGCAGAGACGCAGTCCACGGGTCATTGCGCTGTTCGGCAGCAATGCTGTCAAAGTCGAGAGATGATAATGTGCTCTCACACGTGGAATCAGCAGTGGCTTCCAGAGAGAGAGGGGAACGGGAAAGCGCGTCAGCGTCAGCGTGCTTCCGTCCTGAGCGATAAACCACGCGTATATCGTAATCTTGAATTTTCAACGCCCAGCGAGCAAGGCGGCCGGATGGGTCTTTTAACGTCGAAAGCCAGCACAGCGCGTGGTGGTCAGTCACGACGTCAAAAGAACGGCCATATAAATATGGGCGAAACTTGCCAAGCGCCCACACAATGGCCAAACACTCCTTTTCTGTGACGCTGTAGTTACTCTCTGCCTTGGTGAGCGTGCGACTTGCGTATGCCACGACGTATTCTGTGTGGCCAGGTTGACGCTGTGCAAGCACAGCACCCAGGCCTACACCGCTGGCGTCGGTATGGACCTCAGTTGGAGCTTGAGGGTCAAAATGGCGAAGAATGGGTGGCGTCGTGAGAAGCCGTCGCAAGGTGGTGAAAGCCTCGTCGCAGGCAGGAGACCACGATGAAAGATCTTTAGTGTCGCCAAGGAGTTGTGTGAGAGGCGATATAATTGACGCAAAGTTCGAACAAATCGCCGGAAATAAGAACATAGGCCAATGAAACTGCGAAGTTCTTTGATGCTAGTAGGTTTAGGAAACGCAGTAACAGCGCGCAATTTCTCGGGATCCGGGAGGATGCCGTCCTTGGACACAACGTGGCCTAGAATGGTCAGTTGCGCATGGCAAATCGGCATTTTTAGGTTTAATTGCAAACCCGCGTTGGTCAAGCAACTAAGGACGTGCTGAAGGCGGCGCAAGTGTGTTGCGAAGTCAGGGGCGAAGACCACGATGTCATCGAGGTAGCATAGGCAGATCTTCCATTTAAGACCACGGAGAACATTGTCCATCATTCTTTCGAACGTAGCAGGTGCGTTGCAAAGTCCGAAAGGCATGACGGTGAATTCATACAAGCCGTCTGGCGTGACAAAAGCGGTTTTGGGGCGATCGGCCTCCGCCATCGGCACCTGCCAGTAGCCTGACCGCAAGTCTAGCGAGGAAAAGAACTCAGCGCCCCGTAAAGAGTCCAGAGCATCGTCAATGCGCGGCAGTGGATAGACATGCTTCAGCGTGATCTTGTTCAATCGCCGGAAATCCACACAGAAGCGGATGGAACCGTCTTTCTTTGTGACAAGTACCACCGGAGACGCCCATGGGCTCTGGGAAGGTCGAATGACACCTCGGCGGAGCATGTCGTCCACCTGGTCGGCGATGACACGGCGTTCTGTAGCAGACACGCGATATGGACGTTGCCGCAGCGGTGAGTGAGAACCCGTGTCGATGTGGTGTTCGACTGCTAAGGCACGACCTAGCGATGTTTGTGCAACGTCGAAAGAAGGGCGGTAGTGCTGAAGGATGGTAAGGAGCTCTGATCGCTGCGCAGGTGTCAAATCTTCAGCGATGAACGGTCGGAATACGTCTGTAGATGCTGGGTCAGGCGTGGAGAGGACACCCAGTTCACAGACGGCCGTCGAAGGCACCTCATCGGGGACGGAGATGATTCGTGTGGTGTTGACCGTCTCGACGTGGCCAAGGCACTCGTGACAAAGCAATGATAGCGGCGATGAATGATGATTGTAAATGGGCATTGTGGTGAAACCTGCGACAAGGTCAAGAGCAGCAAAGGGCAACGGAAGGGCTCTTCGGGTAACGAAGATCTGAGAGGGCGTGAAGAAGACCGGCCCGTCGGATATGGCGCTGCACGAGACTGGTACGGCTGCCGAAGAGTACGGAGGGATGGAGGTGTCGTCGTTGACGACAAGTTTAGCAGAAGATTGGTGGTCGACGGAGGGTGGGTCATCGAGTGAGCAGAATTCGACTTCAGCACGAGCGCAATCGATAACGGCGTTGTGACGCGACAGAAAGTCCCATCCTAAGATAATCGCATGGGAGCACGATGAAAGTACGATGAGCTCTATCGTGTACAGAACGTCCTGAATGGTCACACGCGCTGTACAGACTGCGGCCGGTTGAATGGGCTGAGCACTGGCTGTACGAAGCGACAATCCGGAGAGAGGCGTCGTTACTTTACGAAGTGAGCGGCAAAATCCAGCATCGATAACAGAAACAGCAGCACCGGTATCTATAAGAGCGACTGTAGCGACATCTTCGACGAACACATCAATAACATTAGCAGGTGACGAATGAGGACTTGGGCAAACCGAAACTTGCGCAGTTCTTGCCTCAGGAACTGCGTCGTCTAGTTTCCCTCTTCGTTAGGTGCGGACCGTCGACGCATAGGGGAAAGCGAGCGGCGGCGCGGAGATGGCGAGCGAAGATGTTCCAACCTAGGGCGGCGATCAGACTGGTAGCGAGCTGGCGCTGGAGCAGCGGGAGCGTAACGTGCGTTTGAGTCTGGCGGGCAGTACGGCTCTCGAGGGCTGTCGTCGTTGCCTTGCACCCGGCGGCGGCAATACCTGGCGACGTGTCCGGGGTATCGACATGCGAAGCATATCGGGCGATTGTCGAGCGTGCGCCACGGGTTGGCTGTGGCATTGCTGGCCCAGCGGACCGGAGGTGGAGGATAGCTCGCAGAATGCTGGAAAGGAGGTACGGATGCTTTGCGAGAGGGCATGGCAGCGACCGCAGCGTATGTAAGTGGAGCAGCCACAAGACTTTGCTCGCGGGCAGCTGGCAGCGCTTCAGCGACCTCTCCTTGAATGACGCCGCGTAGGGACGATGGCAGATTTGTGGTAGCTTCCTGTGTGAAGAGCACCAGGGAGAGCTGCCGGGCGACTTCTTCGCGGACAAAGGCTTTAATTTCGGCTATCAGCGACGCTTGGTCGTGGCCGTTGGTCAGGCTGGACAGTGATGCCAGGTCGTGTGCGGGAGGTCGTCTCGTGAGAGCTCTCTGCTTCCGCAATTCATCATAGCTCTGGCACAAGCTAATAACGTCATTAACTGTGGACGGGTTCTTCGCCAGGAGCATTTGGAAAGCGTCATCATCAATTCCTTTCATGATGTGTTTGATTTTCTCACTTTCCGTCATGGCAGCGTCCACGCGTCTGCAAAGGTCGACGACGTCTTCTATATAACTGGTGAACGTTTCACCCGCGTCTTGTGCGCGTGCGCGCAAACGCTGCTCGGCTCGCAGTTTTCGGACGGCGGGTCGGTCGAATACTGCCGTGATGGAGGTTTTGAACTGCGGCCACGTTTGGACATCTCCCTCGTGGTTCCTGAACCAAAGACTGGCAACACCCGCGAGGTAGAACGATACGCGCGTTAACTTGTCTGCGTCCGTCCATTTGTTCAGAGCGCTCACCCTTTCGTAAGTCTGAGAGCCAATCTTCAACGTCGTTTTCGTCTGTTCCGCTGAAGATTGGAGGCTCACGCTGCGGAAACACTGCCAGGGCAGGTGGCAGGTGGTGATGGAAGCGTCTGCTGGTTGGCGTCCGGCATAGCAGAAGGTAGCCTCCGAGAACGAAGATCCAGGATGGTAGAGGAACGTTACCCAGCACGGCTCCACCAAATATAAAGGAGATTTATTGGGCGTCGAGCTTATCGTTGGTCGCGTAATGCACCGAGCACAGTCCGCTAGCGCGAGGCTCTGCTGCACCCTCGATGCTGCTGCTTCTGCGCCGGAGTACTTCGTCTTCGTTACAGTATTTTCCAGATGCGAAAGCATCTTATGCTCGGGCAGTGTCCGTTCTGCGGCGTCCGCACCCATACTGTGCATGCGCCAACTCTCCCCCCCTCATCCTCGAGCGGAGCGCGAGGAGGTGGGAGGAGGTGGGGGTGAGGAGGTGGCGTGGAGCGCTGCCTCCACTTCGTTTTCTCCTCTCCCGTTTCGCTCTCCTCCGCCACAGCTGTGCGCTCGTATATAATGCGGCGCGCGCTCGCTCCCGTTGCACTCTCCTTCGCAACGGCGCTATGGACGCTCGTGAAGCTGAACGTAAACGGCAACGCCGGCAAGCGAATCTCGGAGCTGCGAGGCTGCGAAAGCGCGCGTTCGCTGTGCTTCCGTCACTCTCTCTCTGCGCAACGGTGTGCGAAACGCCATGAACAACGTCAACGTCGGCGGTAGTTAAAGCGGCAGCGCCACCGCCGCGGAGCAGAGGAAGGCTCAGGAAGCCGAACGTAAACGTCAGCGTCGGCAAGCGGTAATTCAAACGCATCGACAACCACCGCCTAAGTCACATAAGAGAAACGGAAACTCCATTCGCAACCCCGCGATGCTTTCGCATCCCACCATGGTTGCCCGTAGGGGGAGATGATGTGTAATTTTTTCGCTGCTAATTTGAACACTACGTATATTGAGAACGAAAAGTTCGTCGTTGCTTCTAACAATAACGCGTTTGAGTAAACAGTGATTTCGGAACCTGCGCCGAAGTTCGGTAGGAAGTTCAAGTTTTTGGACTGAAAACCAGTGACGCTGTTATGTGTCTGTTTGGGGAAGTCACCTACATGATAGACGCGAAAGGTGCTTCACGTCAAGGAAATAAGAAAAATGCAATTATGCAAATTCTCTATGGGTGGGAAAGCGGCGGCTGCGGGCGGAGCTTACATTTATTCGTTGGTCGTAAACGACTATAGTCGGATAAAACTCAAGAAGTCCGAAGAGGCCACGCCCAGACGATCGAAGCGCGGCAGCCGATCACCTCCGCGACTAAAGAAATAGTCCCGCTCATGCACTGCGGCAATGCTCTCCTAAGGCTCCGTCTCATGACGTCAGTCTGGAGTGCGCGCCCATTGGTGGAGGCTTGTGTGCATCCACAATTGAGGAGCAAATGCCGCTAAAGTTGTATCCGACAAACGTAATCAGTCGCTTCATCAGAAAAGAAGGCTTGGCTTTTACGCAGTTTAGTAGGGCGCTGTTTTGTGTAAGCAAAGCACTAACTATTAACTCAATAAATAGCACTTCGGAAATATTGAGATAATGGTCAATCTGAATAAGGAGGCGTGGTAATTACGGTGCATATGTCTGCTGCCTTTCAACAACTGCTTTTACAGACAAACTTACACGCAGTAGCCATTAAAGCTGGGCTTTTTGGCAGGCTTCTAACAATGTGTTCATTGTACGGTTCGTATGATTACCGTTGAGATCTTAGCAAATTCAAAACGGTGCCAATTCGCTGTGTCATGTCATTTTATGAATCCTTGTTTTTATGAGCTTCTTTTTATTCCGATAGCTTACCCTTCGGCATAGTAAAATATGGTGTCGGAGACGCACTAACAGACTTGATTCGTTCATAAAATTTAGCATGAACGGTGATATGATCCGTGGATCCCACGATCAAGGTCGGCTGGCCGGCCAACCCTGAGGCCTCTTGCACGGGGCTAGCGAAGACGGCTTAATTGCAGACCTGGGCAAGTCCACAGCAAGTGTGTAACTGTCAGGGGCAGCTGCATATGGCTCTTCCATAGTAGAGGACAAAGCACCCTAAGTCGTTCTTTCTTTTTTCAAACACAGTCATATAATTTAATAGATGACCTTGGTAGGCGGCGCTATGACGCAATTAGGAATGATTCTCTTTGTCCTTAGTAGTCTTACTGAATGAAAAAGCAAACCTTCACATTCTTATATAAGTTTAGAATGATCTCACTAATAGCACATTTAGGCTTGAACATCGTTAAAAATATGTAGCGAAGCATCCGTTGCCCAACAATTCTGACCTAACCAATTAAACGGAGCGTGTTATGCATACTCCTCGATGGGAAAGGAAAACTTTTGAGAAGGCCCGCTTTTGAAGGAAGGCGACATTCAACTCAACAGTATTTATGATGCAGGGGCTTATTTCACAGTTTTCGCTATTGACGTTGCATCAGAATTCATTCCTGAAAAAAAAAGAAAAAAAGGATGGCTGATGAAATGAAGAATGCAGGAAGTCGAGTCATTGCCCGCGAGATATCGCTAAGTTATCGCGATGTGTTCACAACGACGTTTTTCCCAGCGTATCAGCACGTCGATCACGTGCTCCGTTCCACGCACATTCCACGTCCTCGCACCGGCGGCCAAAGAGCTTCGGTGAAACGCCGGTCACGCTGACGAAAAAAAAAAAAAATAAGCCAGATTCGCACAGTTGGTGTTAACCTGAAGGAACAGCAGAGCTTGGCGACCTTCCTTAGCATACCAGCAAATGCTAGCCTATAGAGACAGCCAGTGCAGCCAATATATAGCCACATGAGCGTAGAGCGGGACAGTCAGGCCTGGAAAAGCCAAGTTGAGGCTTTTTCTGTATCTGTTTATGCCTCTGTCCATTCCTTTCTCTTTCTTTCTTTCTTCCTTTCTATCGTTCTCTCGTCCGTAACAACGCAATCATATGGTATAGCCTCAAACGCGTGTTCTGCTAGCGTGACTGGATAACCGAGTGGTTACGGAGTTCGCTTTCGGACCTTGGGTACCCAGGTTCGAATAACGCCTCGCGAAGAATTTTTATTTTGTTTTATTTATTTCTTCCTCCTCCTCACTTCCCTCCTCCTAATTTTCTTCCTTCAGGCGAATACGTCACCATTCATCGCGAGGCAAGGCAAATGTAACGCAATAAGAATTGTTGGGGTTTAACGTCCCAAAACCACGATATGATTACTGTATTGTGTCTCTAAAAGAAGGAGGCAGTCATGGTGGCTAGAGCTGCGCCAACCAAAAGAGGCAGGCGGTTTATTTCGAGCCCTTTTTAAAGCGAGCGATATGAAGAGAGGGAGAGGGAACAAAGGAGGACAGACTGAGTGTGACGTACAGTCACACTGATAAGCTGCAATCTGATACAATTATGAGAGACGCCGTAGGCTCCGGAAATTTCGACCACCTGGGGTTCTTTAACGTGGACTTATTCTAAGTACACGGGCCTCACGCATTTTCGCCTCCATCGAAAATGCGGCCGCCGCGGCCGGGATTCGATCCCGCGACATTGGATAATAATTGTTGGGGTTTAACGTCCCAAAACCACGATTTGATTATGAGAGACGCCGTAGTGGAGGGCTCCGGAAATTTTGACCATTTGCTGTTCTTTAACGTCCACCTAAATCTAAGTACACGGGCCTCAGGTATTTTCGCCTTTATCGAAAATGCGGCCGCCGCGGCCGGGAATCGATCCCGCGACCTGCGGGTCAGCAGTCGAGCACCATAACCACGAGACCACCGGGGCGGGTCCGCGACATTGGAGTCAGCAGTCAAGTATCCTAACGACGATACCATCGTGGCGGGTCCAAATGCAACGTCATCGCTCGACGGAGTTTCCACCAGATGAAGCTCGAGGTTAAACAGTTCCGCCTTTGAAAGAGCTCTCGTGTCCGTGTGCGCAATCAGGAAGGACGTGCAGCTCTGTGTGACGCATGCTGCAGTTCAGCGCCGGAGGCTTTTCGGCAGGGTCCCGTACTTCAGGAGCACAGAGCGAAAGCTCGTAAACCCTGAAGCCGCCAGTCTTACTGCGTACAGCATTCCAGTGCGTTGCTATCGCGTTAAATGCTTCGCCACTCCGGCGAAAGCGATGATTTTTAAATGCGAATGCATTTCTTAGTCGGGCTATGTCAGGCGTCGGTGTCCGCACACCTCTCCGCTCTCACTCCCTCTCCCATAGCAACAGCTGCGGGCGCGCGCGCTTATCCTCGCCCCTAGCAACCGGAGCAAGTGGTGCGGGCGGAGTAGCGGAGAGTGAGTGGAGAGGAGGAGCGCGCTCTGGCGTGTGAGGACGCTCGCATCGCGGGAGCTCGGTGGAGCTCCCGCGTGTGTGGAGAGAGTGTAGGTGCAGTGCTTCGCCGCTCCTTCTCTCGCCGTTCGCTCTCTTTCGTCCCTGCGCCACCGCCTCAATGCAGTGCGTTTGAAACACGTTTGTAGCGTTTGTGCTGCCTTGGCACAGCCTGAAAACAGCGCGTTCTAAACGCGTTTGTGCTGCATTGAAGGCGGTGGCAACATCCCTGAGGTGATTAGGAACGCACGTAGGAAACGTTCGTTGAAAGAGGCGCCCAAAAGGGAGACACTTGAGCGCGTCGATGTGTCCAGCTTTACGTCATTAAAATTACTACGCCGTGTACTCTTGGCGCAAGAAATGCATTCGCATTTCCTCACGATTCCCTTCGGGGAGGTGGGGCATTTTTTTTTCATTACTGCGCCTTCAATTCACTCAATTACATTTTGAGTGGCCTTCACCATTGTTCCAGATTTCTTTGCAGCCTTCGCATTCTTTATTGGGCTACCGCGAGGGACGCATAATAGGCCGATGCGAATGAAACATAAAAGCTCGAAAGAAGACAGATATTGGTTCCTGTACGGAAGAAGACGCCTACAATACACGCGGCGGCCATGGCGTATTACTCTGCCTGTAGAAGCCTGGAATAAAGATGGGATGGATCACAAGCGTATCATGCGTTTACACTCTCGCAGGTTCTAGCTTTCGTTTCTCTTATTCGGGTTGGGAAAAAGAGGAGGGGAGGTGGCACGGCCGAGATGAAGTGATCGACACGCATCACATTTACGCACGAAGAAACTTCGCGCAGGAAGAGCCGCGTGTCTCGCTAAGTAAATTGCGGCGCGAAGAGGGAGCTTCGGGTATCAAGAATAATGGATTATGTTCAAAACTAAAGCTGTGTGATGTCCCTCTCAGTCAGCGTCAACCGGCCAAGCAAAGCGTCGGATATCCTGAAGCGGCAAGCATTTCATTTGCTTGCAAGCTTCCTCAGCGCCCAATTATGTGCTAGGCGTCGTACAGGAATCGAATTTGGCTGGTGCAGCGCGCTAACCCTCAATCAGGGCACACCTGTCAGAAACTTGAAAGAGCATATGCCTGGGCATCAGGCCCGTAGCCAGGAATTTTTTTCGGGGGGGGGGCTTGCTGAAAGCC
This sequence comes from Rhipicephalus sanguineus, assembly GCF_013339695.2. Classification (NCBI taxonomy): domain Eukaryota; kingdom Metazoa; phylum Arthropoda; class Arachnida; order Ixodida; family Ixodidae; genus Rhipicephalus; species Rhipicephalus sanguineus. The sequence goes on from NC_051181.1 coordinate 94,904,817, forward strand.
TTGACTATTTCAGAAAAACGCCTATTTTCATTATTTATTTTCGGTAAAACACCATGTATCATAAAAATTAAGGCACGAGCTGTCGATTAAGGTACAAACTGTCGTCCACATAAGAGGACTATCAGTCATGAATTGTCTCTTACCGTGCTTCGCCATGCAGTCGCCCACCCGTTCTTTTCTGTCTCCCGTGACTATCGTGCTCGATCAACGGATTTCACTTCGTCTTGTACGTTTCCGGCTGCGCAGACGGAGATTTATTCATTCATTTTTCGAACGATACAAAAGCATTGCCCGCGGTCAGGACAAAAGGAGGTGGTTAGCCCCCTGACATAGTCCTGCTCGCGCGGGCGCAACAGTAGTAGCAATAGAAACAATAGAAATCATTGCAATGCGCACACATAAACATATCCATACATAATATATATATATATATATATATATATATATATATATATATATTATATATATATATATATATATATAATATATATATATATATATATATATATATATATATACTAATAGTACGAGAGACTGCAGCCCACACTACCGTGCAGAAAGTGCATTCTCCTAAATGTTAAAGAAGGGCGGAATTTTCATTTTGAAATTTTTGGAGTTGGTGCATGATCGTGCCAGTTCAATTATTGCAGGGTGCTCATTACATAATTTCATAATTTGGAAGTCTATTGCTTGCATTCCATAGTTTGTGCGTGTTCTTTCCACAACTATGTGTGTTTTACGAAGGTCGTGACCGGTGTTCCTGCTTAAGTAGCGGCGGCTAATTGAACCCCAGTCTCCCGATACTTCGCAATATATGTACATCGACAATTTTATTTTGTAAACAAGGCGGTACTGTGGAATTCTGCACTTTAACATGAGAGCTGATGCATCTACATTGTGTCCCGAATGAAGTAGTCTAACTGCTTTCCTCTGTAAAGAAAGCCCTTCATTATCGGTCTTAATTCCTGTTCCCCACACTAACGAACAGCAACTAAAATGAGAATGGACCGTGGAAAAATACAATTCCTTCTTTAAGTTAGTTGTTAAAAAGTTACGTAAACGGCTCAACATGCCCATTGACTTCGCTACCTTCATCCTTACTTTGTTCACGTGTATCGACCAACTTAAGTTTGAAAAGAAACGCCTAGAAATTAATGATAACAGCGTGTATCGCGCAAGCTCGAAATCCTGATAGGCTCAATGCCTAGTGCTCACATTGTACGTGTGTTTTATGAAGAAATAAGTGGTTAGGAGGAGATATCGCCTGTAGGAAGGGTAGTCAAGGCGAGAAAGAAACCACTGTCTCGTCTTTGGACTCAGAGTGGTTTAGGGGCACTAAGGAGAGAGCCGCTCCCCCCCCCCCCCCCCACAATGACCTAAGAGGGGGGAGGTGAAGTCTGCCATTTATAATGACTTAGTAGGGAGGGGGGCGCTGCGATTAAACTTCGTCCCCCCCCCCCCTGCTGGGAGAACCCGGCGCACGCCTATGACGCGAGTGTAGGGTATTTTTCCGAAGCATTTTCAAGCGCTAGTGTGGCTTTGTGGTAGAACACTTGGTGGCTACGGAGAGTACCTATGTTCGATTCCGGATCGAACCCTGCTTTTTATCATTTGCATTCATCGGCATGTTACGCTCACAGCCTACGCCGCTGACGCCCGCACCGCATTTTCTGCGTCAAGAACTCACTTACGCTACCGCGTTCCAAAGGCTACACTGGGTGTCCAATTGGCAGTAGGTAGTGCTACATTGCGCAACTTGTATAATTATCATTATCATTATCATCAGCCTGTCTACGCCCACTGCAGGTCAAAGGCCTCTCCCATGTTCCGCCAATCAACCCGGTCCTGTGCTTTCTGCTGCCACGTTATACCTACAAACTTCTTAATCTCATCTACCCACCTAATTTTCGTCTCCCCCTCACGCGTTCGCCATCTCTTGGAATCCAGTCATGGAGCTACCTAACATGTGGAGCTACCTACAACCGCACGTAAAAGCATCTTAAAGTGTTTGAAGTGCGCGTTAATTCGATCGCCTCTACATTTTCAGACATTTTCCTATGTATGCACTGCAACGAACATAAGTATCAATATAATATCGCACAGCTTACACGGAAAATACTGGCACTACGGCCCATCTACGGCCCATCCATAACCAGGCCGGTATATGAGAGATAAAGTAATATTTCACGTATACGCGCAACGGAGATATCGCTTAGCGCAGGAATCTCGCTTAAACATTATATACGCAACAGAAAATAGTGGTCATACTGCTGGGAATATAGCACAAGCAGCGAAATATCCACATCGAAAATGATCTCGCACTGTGGCGGAGGCAAGTGGCGCGTTCATTGCGCTGGGACATTTACTTGTTCACTGAAAAGCAGCACAATGAATTATGCAAGGGACAGCAGACGCGTGGGTGCCGCTGTAGAATATAAAAGAGTTGATATTCGCAAAAAAAGTACAATAAAAAGAGAGTTATCACCCTAGTACAGTGTACGTATTAATAAATGCTTAATAACTCACTATACCATCGCCCATATTACATGGAAAATCAGCTGGCGAAGACAAAACAATGAAAAAAAAAAGGAACGCAATTATACCATACGCAAGAGAAAAGACGATGCGTAGAAATCTACGTGAGCGAGACATAGAGATAAGTGGTATGGAAACGGCAGCGATATTTTAAAAAAATGTCTTTGTTTCACTGAAGAAACCGGGCTAATGAATTATTCGTAGTTCCACCGCTGGTGGCGCTGTGGCATTTAGCGCTATACGCGATGCGCAGCGCCTATAGGGGCGCCACTGAAAACCACGTAGCGGCGGCCGTTGGAACCGCTGACGGGTCGCGTAGCAGACGCCTCCTTTCACTGCAAGCATGACGGAAGTGCGCGCGTGCGATTTGCCGCTTGTGCGCGTCCCAAAGAATTACTTTTGCGACGATAGTGTGCGCAAAGGAGCCGCACTTTATAATAGTGGACATGTGTCCGATGTCGCAGCTGTGTTGGACGACAATGTCACCATACGCGCCAAGTGTTTGCCACAGACTAGCGTCAACAAGTTTCCCTACGAAGTGGAGCTCACCGTAAGTACACCGCTTTCTTTATAACGTCACGATCACTGATGCCTGCATGCGTTGACGCATGAACCAACGTTTTTTTTTTCTCGACACAGTAGCTTCGTTTACGTGCCATGTGTTTATATAGTAGATTTTGAGGGAGCGATCTCGCACCGGCGCATGGATTTCACGGGTGCGGCCACGCGATGGGTCAGCGTTGATAAAACTTTGAAACCAGCACGATAAACTTGTGAAAAAATATCTCGGCAGCTTGGGCTAGTGGCGCGGGACTGAGTCACTGCGGAGCTGGATCACCTAGCTTGTCATAGCAGCTTGGCTACGTATTTGCTGGGTGTTCAGATAAGAAATCGGTGCATGTCCGTCGACCCTTGTAATTTCGCTCAAAAAATATTTTGTTGTATAAGTGAAAGCAGGCGTTCTCTTATTATTTCGACCTTTCTTAAGCGAATTGAGCTGTTTCTTGTTTTGTTCTTTCTTTTTTTTTTAGGGAGCGGGCGAGAGCGGGTCGGCTGCAGAAGCACCGCTTGTGCCTCCAAGCAGTGTCTGCGTTATCATGTTACCGACGGGCCATGGGATCCTCTCAGTGGATCCTCTCCAGCCACTTCCTTTGTGAGACGCCCCGCCACGGTGGTCTAGTGGTTATGGCACTCGACTGCTGACCCGAAGGTCGCGGGATCGAATCCCGGCCGCTGCGGCTGCATTTTCGATGGAGGCGAAAATGTTTGAGGCCTCTGTACTTAGATTTAGGTGCACGTTAAAGAACCCCAGGTGGTCGAAATTTCCGGAGCCATCCACTACGGCGTCTCTCATAATCATGTCGTGGTTTTGGGACGGTAAACCCCAGATATTATTATTATCCTTTGTGAGCCGTACGAAGGCAGCGGTGATCGCATTGCAGTGCCATCATTAGCTAGAATCAGGGGCGTAGCCAAGATGGGGGAAGGGGGGTGGGGGTTCAACCCCCCCCCTGAAACTTTTTAGGTTTGCTTGCGTATATATACACGCACACATACAAACGCACGCACGAACGTACATAAAGTATGGTTGAAACCCCCCCCCCCCCCCCCGAAAAATATTTCTGGCTACGCCCCTGGGTAGAATGCAGCCGATTTCGCGCAGCACACATGTGATTCCACGGCGCTTTTGCAAAGGAGCCGTCACCTGCCCCATATTCTCTCGCATTGCGCTTCGCACCATTCGTTTTTCAAGTGAGCCTAGGCAACGCGTCTTATCAGTAATAACAACCCCATGTGCATTGCAGCGTCTACAATGCAGGCCAGGCGACCAAGTGTAAACGTAGTAGCGTTCGCTGAAGACGTATCGACATAAATGGAGAAATAAAAACACGGTAATCCTTCTAACACTGCCGTAAACAAAGCGCGATTGCTTACCTTCTACATCGTACAGCCGCAATTCACCGCCGCCGTCGCTCTCGCTCATGAAATAGCACCGGAAACGTATAGTAGTGCGTTCCTGGCGATTTTTTCTGTGTGCTTGAGCAGCCGACAACGCAGCAGTTATTTTTCGACGTCGCTGAGGCCCGACAGAGTCGTTAAATCACGTTGAAAACACATCCATCCGTGCACTCGCGTAGACGCTCGCGGGAACACTGCTCGCCGGGACCCGTCAGCGCTTCCGTGCCGTGGCGGCAGATGGCGTCGTCGGCGCTTTGCGCATCGCCTATAGGCGAGATTATATGAATGCTGCAAGACGCTGGAGTGCCCGCTCTCCGAAGCTGGGGTTTCAGTCGAATAAATAAGAACGAGAGGTTTTGTACAATGTTGTCAACAAGCGTGCTGTGCTGGCATTTACAGAAAGGCATAAAAAGTAAGACGTATCCCTAATCAGAGGGCTGTACAACGCATCACGGTATCTACAGAATCATAAAACTTGTAACGCCGAAGAAATTCGCGGCAATGCAAAAGTGACACTAGAAATCGCAGCGAACGAACGTTGATAGCTTCATCATTAGCTGTACGTTTTCAACTAAAGTTACTGCAAAGCAAACGCACCTAATATGAAAAAGGGATTGAAGGCTCTCGATTCAGCTTTTAAGCAATAGCGGTAAAAATGGAAGGTGCTGACGCCTATTTCAGCGAATGCTCGTTCAATTCAGTTTCTCGCTAAAAGGAAAAAAAAATCCTGAGCTCAAGTGGCTTTAGCCTTTCAGCAAAGCTTCGCCGTATCGACCCTCCTACCGCAAACAACATCGTGTGTAGATATGCCCTCATATTCTGCCCGTTTAATTCGATTAGGGATGCCCGAACAGTTTGAAGAAGCTGCCCGGAATCCGTGAAGATATTTACCCACGTAAAATAGGTGCCAATGCGTTGAAAACTTCTACTGATATATGTATTATTTATTTTCTACGCTCTAGATTTTTTTAAGTGCGAAGCATTTCTTAGCGATCCTTAGGCACTTTGAGCGTTTCTTCATATCTATCGATCTATTCTATCACTATCTATCTATCTATCATCTATCTATCTCTATCTATCTACTATCTATATCTATCTATCTATCTATCTATATCTATCTATCTATCTATCTATCTATCTATCTATCTATCTATCTATCTATCTATCTATCCATTTAGCCGCCTACGTCTGGGTGATCTCGTGATCACCTCCGTGACTTGGGGTAGACCAAAATTGGCATCGGAGCGTAAGAGGGTTTGACTATTATGACTGTCTGGGCATGATATGAATAGCGTGAAGATCCTGTCGCATGCGTCGTCAAACCCTTTTCCTCCAGACAAGTGTGGCCTATCCCCTTATACCATGAAGAATGGCATACGGGTATGCGCCACAGGTGACTGACAGTTTACATCTACCCAGGATTCTATTTGGCGGACATATATCTTCCTGTGTAGACGATAAGCATTCCTTTTCTGCGGCAGCGGTACTAGCATATGGAACAGTACTTGCCTCCCATAGTGTTGCTTTATCAGAATTTTCTTCTGTATACCGACCGTGTGAAGGATGCTAGGGAAGCTCTTACCGGTAACTCTAAATTCTGATTAGTTAATTTATGACTGTGGTAGAAAACCAATGTACTCATACACCGGCAGGAAAATGTATCATCTACGACACGAGCTTCAATGTAGATATGAAAATACCGCATAACCGCGAAGTGCTGAACCTACAAATAGCTATACTTAGGTACTGTGGAATTCTGCGTGCAAGCATCACTCCCTGCAAGGTAGTCAGTATATAGTTGTTATTTGTGTTAAGCATGATCGAGTAGCTGACTACTCCTGGTGATGCCATCAACATATAAACGACAATAAGATCGGTTTGTTTTGATATCTTTAAGCTCACGTTGACGTTGAGTTAATGGAGAATATCTCAGTAAGATGCGATTCGCTGCTGACATTGTATTGATGAGTAAAGCGGGAGACGAATTACAGCTCATGGTTACTGAACTGGATACGGAAAGTAGAAGAGTAGGTCTGAAAATTAATATGCATAAAACTGAAGTAATGTGGAACAACCTTGGCAGAGAACAGCGCTTTGCTATAGGTGGCGAGATACTGGAAGTTGTAAAGGAGTACGTCTACTTAGGTCAGGTAGTAACCGCGGAGCCGAACCATGAGAGTGAAATAACTAGAAGAATATGGATGGGATGGGGCTCATTCGGCAAGCATTATCAAATCATGAATGGTAGTCTACGACTATCTCTCAAGAGGAAGGTATATAACAGCTGCATCTTACCGGTACTTACCTACGGAGCAGAAATCTGGAGACTTACAAAGAGGGTTCAACTTAAATTGAGGACGACGCAGCGAGCGATGGAAAGGAAAATGATAGGTGTAACCTTAAGAGACAGGAAGAGAGCAGAGTGGGTCAGGGAACAAACGGGGGTTAAGGATATCATAGTTGAAATTAAGAAGAAGAAATGGATATGGGCTGGCCACGTAGCACGTCGGCAGGATAACCGGTGGTCATTAAGGGTAACTGACTGGATTCCAAGAGATGGCAAACGCGTGAGGGGGAGACAGAGAATTAGGTGGGTAGATGAGATTAAGAAGTTTGTAGGTATAACGTGGCAGCAGAAAGCACAGGACCGGGTTGATTGGCGGAACATGGGAGAGGCCTTTGCCCTGCAGTGAGCGTAGACAGGCTGATGATGATGATGATGATGATGATGATGACGTTTCCGAGTAGCCTCACGAACACAACTTAGTCATGTACATTAGCGGCCTCGTTTCTTCTCAGCTTAAGCTGTAGCCGAAGCATCATTCCACTTCGGATAGCACTAAGTTTCGCTTTACTGAACTAGTAACTCGTATGACCTGACCAAAATAAGCAAGTTTCAGCTTCAGGACATTTGCCTCGAAAGAACAATCACAGTTAACCTCTCTCATGACCGACATATTTCTTCGTTTGGCATTCCACATGAATCTCAAAACCCTCCGCCGGCGAGATGGGCACGAGAATGGAATTTCAAGCCAAGAACTAGCACCAGCTACCACATATCTTTGTTATCCTTAAACAAAAAATTATGAAATAACGCCCGTAAATAGTGTGCGACCGACCTCTCGGAATATATAGGAAACACTGGGCTGGCTACTACAAGACGCCACGGTATTATACTCTCTCAAAGAAACGTATCGCATATAATCATCGCATTGCTATAGCTTCCGGCGAGAACCCAAACGCATACGCACGTTGTGTGCGAATGGGGTTTCGAGCGTTTTAAATGTTCGGGAGACTGAGCTTTCTTAGTCACCGCCCATACATTTTTGGGGAGCGTTGTTCTCCGAGATAACGTTGCCGTGTACGCGACACCCAACTTGTTAAAACCTCGCAATGTTTTCTCGGAAGTGGTCGACGTGCCTTAAGCTTCTCGGCAAGCTTAATGCAGCGACAACGCGCTCTATACCCCCTTCCGCGCGCTCCACACCTTGTAAGGCTGTTTCGGAAGCACCGGTGGCGTTAAACGCACGACCGCTTGCACTCTCAAGTTCGCACTCCCGAATTTACAAGTGGGCTTTAGGCCGGTAACTCTAAGCTCAGTGGAGCCCTTGTGTGGACGTGCGAAGTGTCATGCGCAGTTGTTCAGCCTATCGCACAAAATTTGGGCGCTCTTATGGGCGTTTTGAAGGGCAGCTGCGACACCAAAGAAACTTTTCGGCACTCTCTTCGAGCATACAAATTATATTTCTAGCCTCCTCTCCTGGACACTGCGTTCTAACAAAGTTGCGTTTAGGTACGTTCAACTTTACAAGAGACAAATAATTTACTCTTAGGACCGATGACGATTAATAAGCCCTGGAACTGCAACATGGCTAATTGTGCTAGAGCAGCTGTGCAAAGCATGCGACATCGAAATTTCTACATGATGTTTTGCGCAGTCCGCACTCTGTTTCTTGTGAGTTACTTGTCAGAACGAACAATATTTCATATATACATCAAGCCGTTCAATGCAGCACATAACAACATCAACGTAATCCGCAAAACATTGTCAATATGTAATGGTGTTTCTAAATTCGAGCGCACACTTAACGTTATGTGATTGTATGACTTAACATTCTCATATCTTTTCCTTGCTGCAATTTTAACAATTTTGTAATAAAAGTTCCTCGATATTTTCAGTGGGCGTGCAGCCTGCGAGAAAACCGACAACATGAAGAATCGTAAACTTCGCTGTAAGACGCCGCCAACACGTGGAAGTCATCGTATCTGATAGTGTTCAAACGAGGCTGAAGATTTTTCATTTGTACAGCTTTTGAAATTGTACTTATGTGATTGCTTGCCAACGTCACGCCTAAAGGGCAGTGGTAATTCTGAGACATCGCAGCTGAAGGCGACGAAGGCACTACTTTGGATTTCAATATAGACAGACTAGGACAAGCTGCTGTGACAGTGATGTGACGTACCACGCAAGAGTGACTGACTGTGTGTGTGTTGTGTTATGTACTCTCTCTCTCTCTCCTCTCCGTCTTTAAAAATCCCCCACCCTCTTCCCACGTGTAGGGTAAGCAAATAGGTTTTCCTAAACTGATCAACCTCCCTGCCTTTCCTTCTCTACTATTCCTTCTCTCTCTGACATCGGAAACCCCGCCTCCGTGCGCGCATTACAATCTTGGCGGCTTGTAGTAAAAAACAAACTTAAGGCAAGATGTGTTTGCCAGGAGTCACACAACCCCTCCTGACCGTTCGCGGGATTCAATGTCGAGTACTCAAATTTAATACTTTGTACTGGTAACTCCTGCAACGAAGATTATGCTTCAGATTTCATAAGTAGAAAACGGGTAGTAGGAAGCGCTTCCCGAGTGCTAACAATCGTTGCAACCAAACTGCATATCTTTTATTTTTGTTTTATTTTTTATTTTACATACTGCAGCATCAATGAGGCTAATGCCGGAGTGGGAAAAGAAGAAATCAAGAACATCAAATCAACATTCATGAACAGGCTTCCAGAAATTCTTTAAGTGGTGAGCAACAGCCCTTCCGGGCCACAATTCCAGGCTTCTATAGTTGAAGGAAAAAAGCTATATTTGAACATGTCAGTGTGTGTGCAAAAGTTGCAGTGATATGGGCCTGGTCGCTCCGCGTAGATATAGGTCTGGAGAACTTGAGATAACTGTCTAGTGTGTCGAGGCGGGAAGGATTGATTAGAGAGTAGAGAAATTTCAGGCATTCAACATGACGAATGTTGATTGCTGCAACCAAACCAGGTAAGTAGCTCTAGAAAACAATGGCTTACACAGACGGACACATTACGACTAGAGATAAGAGCATGAAGGGCAGAATATAAAAGTATTTGGTACCTGGTAGTGAGCTCTTTGTGAGTGTTGCATAAAGGGCAAACGTCGCACTCCTAATGTCGACAAAATAGAAACGCCTTTATTCCTTGATAAATATTAAGTTCCATACGCTATACTATTTTTGAATGGTGGTTTCTGTTATGATAAATGTATAACTTACAATTACCACGTCAGATAATAGGAGGAGCCGATCTCAACCGTCGGACACGAATATCTCCTTGAATGCAAATAACAAAAATATGGCGGAAACACTCAATTGTGCTCTTTAACGTAAGCAAATGATAGATTCCCGTGTTTTACGTGTCAAAACCACGATACAATATATGAGGCACAATGTATAGTAGGGTACTTCGGATATATTTCACCATCTGGGGTTCTTGATTTGGCACCTAGGTTGGTGTGCACGAGTGTTTGCCTGATTAGGCCCGCATCATAATGCGGCCACCGAGGCCGCGAATCGAACCCTTGTCCCCTAGCTTAGGGACAATTATGCGGGTTATGTAAGTAGATAGATGAGCGCATTAAAGGCTGTTTCTTCATAAGTGAACGATGGTCTTCAAAGCGCTATTACGTTGCAATACTTTTTTAGGCACTGTTTTTCAGTTACGTCTGCAATTATGTGACAATATGTCATGATGTTAAGCCGTTATCAGCAATAGTATATAGGGGTGATATATGGAAAATATATTGTAACGGCTCCTTTGGAGCGAGAAAGAGGAGTTGTGAGAGAAGACGACGACGAGGACTTTGTTGTTGCTTCCGTGGTTGGACGTACCCAGCACCTCGACGAAGATGTTACGAGTGAGGAAGCGTTTGTTCAGAGTGCCCAGCGGCGGAGCACTGAATGGGGTGAGGCTGCGGAAGCAACAAAAGGTCCTCGTCGTCGTCGTCGCCTTCTCTCACATCTCTTGCACGCTCCAGAGGCGCCGTTACCGCCCTTATATGTATGTTGTCTGGCTGAGCTATGTCCTCCACTCCCACCATCTGAACTCTCTCCTGCAGACAGAATAAAGAGAGGCGGTGGCGGGAGAAAATTATTGCTGTGTTTCCCAAGTGTCTGCTGGATCATCTAGACTGTCGAAACCCCTAGCGCTCGTGCGAGAGCGCGTGCCACGCGAAAGAGAGAAGGAAACAAGGAACGGTATAAAAGCTTGACCGGGCTCATCTCCGGCTGTCGGCGATTCAGATGGAGGGGCGTACCTAAGACATTCGAAGGAACAAAATAAAGGAGTAGCCGGCGCCATAATTGTGCACCAACATCTCCTTATATATCATATCAATAAAAAAAAGTCATAGTTTCATCACAAGGGCGAAGCAATGAATGCGATAGCGACGAATTGGAATGTTATACGAAGAAAGACTAGCGACTGACTCCTTCAGGAAATGCAGCCGCTCCAGCGAGCGCGTCGTGCTTTCTAAGGCTTCAATGCAAACTGTCCCTATGAGAGTGAAGCACGTACAGAAGTATGAGCCATCTGTAGAACCTCCCTCTGGAAATAAGCGCGCGAGCACAGGCGACCACGCCCTGTAAATCAAGGTACGGATACCCTCAGGCTCCTGTATGAATGCGGGACAGCGAAACACACCGGACCGATGCCCTTTAAAGCGCGCTATTCGGCCCTCTGCGGTATCTGCGGGTGGTAGGGATGAAGCCTCTGTCACGCTGAAGCACCTCGGAGATGCGCACCACCAACGGCACCACCACGCGAATCAAGAGAACTGTGAGAGGAAAGAGTGAGAGATAAAAGGCGCGCTACACGAAGTACCGCCTTCGTGTGTATGATGGTAGCGCAGTGGTTAAAAGCCCGCTAGCCATCGCCGCGGAGAGAAAGGTCGTGAGTTGGACTGCCGTCAACTAAACTTTTTCTTGCAGTGATTTTTCTTTGCCCTCTCATCGCGTTCATTTTGCTGACGTATTACCGTGACGGTAGTGCCACATGTAAGTCTTGGTGGACCCCGGCTACGGAACACTTTCAAGTTAAAATGCAAACACTTATATCGCCCCTGTACGGAGAGATCGCATATAAGTGAGCCCACGAGAATAAGACGGTGCTGCCTTCGACACTGCGTTTATTACAGAAAATCACGAGAGAAGCTAAATAAAAGAAGCACGGAAGAGAACGCTGTAGAAATATGTAAAGGGAATCCAGAAAAATCTCTGCGTCTCCACCTTCCTGATGATGGCGGAGAGCGGGATAGGTAAAACGAATACTATAAAAAAAGCTCCTCAAGAGAAGAAACGATAGGATGCGTGCCCCACCAAGAAATGCTCATAAAAATCAACGTAGACAGACAATGCAGCCAAAGGCGCGCGAACGAGAATCTTGATAAATAAAAGAAGGCCATGACGCTCGTTTGAGGCATTTCCGCCGCTGCCATGTGACGGGATCACCAGCTCGCGGCCTGACAGGCTTCGGGAGTCTTAGGTGTCGTTTTAGGGGCTGCAGCACACTGCACGGTTCAGCCCTTTATTTCCCGTATTTCCTACGAATTTTGCCTCCATGCTTCCATCTCCTTGTATGAAGTGAAAGGTGAGGCCCGCATAGAAATGAACACAATGAAAACGATGCGATGTAACTGAACGCCGTGACGTCCAGTCGTGCTGGACAATGGCTATGTTAAGGCAGACGAGCAGATGAGTCTGGATAAAGAAAGAGAGCTGGCTATTGCTCGCGCACAGTGTCCTCGTTTCATCTCTTAGCATTACTGACTGTGAGGCAAGCGGGCGTGATTTCTTTCTCCTCAGCAATAAAGATATCATGTAACAGAGCGAAAGGGTCGTCGGCAAGAATCCTTATAGGCATTCCACTACGAATAATGCATCTTGATTGGGTTTATCGCGATACAGACAGCTTGGTGAGATGAGTAAGCGTGCCCATACGAAACCCGCATATGTATAGGTCACATGAATACCGTCAATCTACATTTGTCGATGACGAATACCGTCAACTACAATGGATACAACGATCCACATTTAACCCGCCGCGGTGGTATAGTGGTCACAGTGCTCGACTGCAGAGCCGAAGGTCGCGGGATCGAATCCTGGCCGCACTTTCGGTGGAGGCGAAAATGCACGAGGCCCGTGTATTCGATTGAGGTGCACGTTAAAGAAACCCCAGGTGATCGAAATTTCCGAAGCTCTCCAATTCGGCCGTCACGGCGTCCCTCATAATCAAATCGTAGTTTGGGACGTAAAACCCAACAATTGTTTTTGTTTATATTTTATCCACGTTTTATTTTTGGCACTCGGCATAAATCCGCGAACTCACCTTCCCGCTGCGTAAACAGTCAGGCGCTGTGCATGCTCTTAGCTGTAGGGTGTATTGAAAATTGTATAACAGTGAAATGTATAGCAAGTGAAATAACAAATGAGATGTCTGACAACAACGAATTTTTCACCTGAAGTATGACGGCACATCTGGAGACCAGTGTCATCGTCATAACTTTTGTTGCTGCTGGGATTCTCTTACAAGCAACAAACTATATAATTCGCTAACTGAATATAATGCCATAAAGTAAGTACTTGAACTTATTTAGCGAAACATTGTCGATTGGACTAGTTTTCGATTTT